>NC_135499.1:135224623-135387123 GCF_052857255.1 Amblyomma americanum | reverse complement strand
TTTCGTTAAGCTGTATTCGGTACAATTCTCTAGAAGCGCGGTAGTTTCATCACCGCCCTCATATTTTTCTACTCTGCCTTCTTATCTGTCTGGAGCCTGCACAATCTCCGTGTGCTTCTTTCAATACCTGGCATCAAGGAGAAGATCGGTTTATAACCGATAGAACTAAAACAAGTCAATCTTGAATATTTCCTTGAGTACCATGCAAACCGGATTCACGTCTACACCGACGGCTCAGTACCAGTTCTTTGGGCTCAGTGCGGCCGGCCAGCATCAAGTGTGTTAACAAGCTGCCCTTTAATTCGAGAAAGTTTTCTGTCGCTTTCAAGTCACAATTGTTGAAAGTGGACGGCACACATTTTAACTCATTGGAAAAGGAAAAGAGCAGTGTACCCGCCTCCGAATTCACTATACCCAAGCCATTGCTCGTTTGTACTACAGAATGCAGTACGTGGTGCCTATCTAAATAGTATTATTATTCGGTATGCGTCGGTGGCACTCCACTACGTGCGCAGCTGACTCTACCAGACGTGCCATAAAGCGGTATTTAGCCTTTAGGCCTAGCAATCGCACGTACAGAGTGGACAAAAGTAAAATGAGCACGCAGTTTCCTTATAATATGTTTGATGCATTGCCGTATTGAAATTGGCAACTATCGTTACACTGAGAGTGGGCACTTGTGCACTTTCTCAAGGACAAAGAGAATTTCTTCATTTCCGATGCGGAAAGCGTGATTGCACTTGTAACAAAACAGCATGATCCGTGTACTATTTGTCCGAACCTGTACCTATCTCTGCCCTTCCTCACGTCACACGCCTGCCCTTTATGCGTTGAGGCGCGGCTCGGGGGTCTTCAGCCTCTTTCTCGTGCGC
Source organism: Amblyomma americanum (assembly GCF_052857255.1). Taxonomy (NCBI): domain Eukaryota; kingdom Metazoa; phylum Arthropoda; class Arachnida; order Ixodida; family Ixodidae; genus Amblyomma; species Amblyomma americanum. The sequence goes on along the minus strand of NC_135499.1, from coordinate 135,386,251 downwards.
ACTCAGGTCGTGTGATGAAATTTGGTCCTAACCAACTGCGGGAAAAAAGGAAAGAATTTGCATATGTGATAAGGGATGCTTGTCCGAGAGGCTTCAGCGTTCTTCGGAGCTGCTCAACTCTTTGTCCAAGCACTGACTCGAGCAAGCTCAGTTCTGTTGATGCATGTTTTGCTTAATTGGAATAATTTGATTATGTTACACATGAAAGAAAAAAACATGCCTTTTGGAAAGTCTTCTTCACGTCGGTTCATTGTACGCAGGAACAGCTGCTGCTTTTGACTTCGACTGTACGTAATATCTTTTCTCACTCCAAGCCTGCCCTACAGTTCTCTTGATGACCTGCTGTTTAGTTTTCATCATGCCCTTCAACCACCGCGTTCGTGACAGGGCTAATATTCATGTAGCCCTGGCTGTTTGAGAATTGATAATCCCGATCACCATCTTACCGGGCTTATCTGATAAAGTCAATACCAATTTCGCAGCCTGCGGAAGCAACCATGTAACGCGCAGACAGTACAGGGAATCACGAAGCTTACTGCGCAGATAAGCACACTGCGAAGCATCGGCTGACTCACAGTGCACGAAAGTATGCACTGAACTCACCAGATCACTCTACCAGAAGCACACATGACTCCTACTCAGCACCTTACTCGGGCTGTACCCAGAACTGACCACACATTTCATGGAGCTAGGTGTGCTGCAACTAACACAAACGCTTACTAACACCTGCATAATCTTTCCATTGCACTTGTACCCATAGTACGCGTGAGCATCTAACCTAGATATAACAGACTCGTTCAATGTAGCTCAACTGGAACATGTCCTCCACACACTAAGCCGCAGATCAGCACCACGTGCAGGTGGTGTCACATACACCTTCGTATGAAACCTTCTAGAAAACGCCAAAGTTATCCTACTGGATGAAGTAAACCGACACTTAATAGCAGACACCCTTCCCATTGAATGAAAAATATATACTCTTGTCTTTCTGCCGAAACCAGGTAAACCGGCATCTATAGAAAATCATCCACCAGAACCGTTAAAATCTCGCATAGGAGAAACCATGAAACGTATGGTTCGTGATAAATGAGAATGATTCATCGTACAACATGTAAGTCATCTCTAAACAACAAATTGTTAAAGGAAAGGCTTCTACACACAAGAATATTGCTGATTCTCAATCGAACATTCTACAGAAACCATCAAAATCCTTATCAGCCTCACCAAAATAGCACTGAAATAGTGTCTCCCTGCCTGACATCTCTCCTTATTTAAATTTTATTGCCGACTTTTAATTCAAAAGCATTACTAGCCCCATTAGGTGAAATTCTGTCGGAGACCGGCTTTGTTGTTGAGGCTGAGAGATGGCCCAAAAAGATGAAGCCATCACACCGTCTCCGAGAGAGTCGCAGACGTTTCGCCAATAGATGGTGAATGGATATAGGATGACGTCACGGGACCGACTCAGCGCACTCTCCAGGTGAGGAGAAAAAGCGGCGCTTGTAGTGACGTCTTTTGACTGATCCCCCTGAGTTGGAGCCAAGATAGAATCACCCGCGCGGAAGGAACTCTCTCGCCGCGACCTCTCATCTACAGTATTGTGCATCTTTATCGGGAAGACTTCAAAAGATTTGCTCGCTTCAACCGCTGGCTCGTTTAGGGTAAAACTGACCACATGGCTTGCGCATTGTAGTAACTTTCGTTTCGTGGAAAGTTTTACAACGATACTTACTTTGTTCAGCAGCGAATGATGCAACTCTGTAATCGTTGGCGCCGAGATAGACAAACTGAAAGGTGCCATCGCCGGATTGCCGCGAAGGGCTGCGGCGCCATCAAAGGACCTGCGAAGCATGTAATGCTTTGCTCGGCACTCTTCGCTTCGTGGCACTTTCCTATGCAAACAGCAGATGGCGCCACTAAAGCCCTTCATTGTTGGCGGCTTTCGGTTTTTCGACTTCGAGGCAGACAATTACGGGTTTGCATCATGTGCGGCTGCACCAGGTAAGTACTGTTGGCAAACTTACTACGAGAGAAAGGTTACCTCAATACCCAAGTTCGGTGCGCAGTTTTAGCGTAAATGATCCAGCAGCTGAGCCGAGAAAATGTTTAGAAACCTTCACGACATATATGCACATTCCTGTAAGCAGCGTGCTTGGCCTTGAAAGGTCGTTGCCGCGGCTCTCCACAGACGCGACGCCATCTGCTCCTCCTACATGTAGCTCGCTTGGCGTTGATTAGAGTCCTTGTGTACAGCTCGAGTATTGTGATATAATACTCGAGCACTCACACACAAAGAGGATGACCAAAAGGTGTTGAATCTGTCTCTCTAAATAATCTAGTAAGGCTTTTGTCTCACGCGCATCCGAAGCCTCATCATTCTATGCAGGGTCCAAGGACATGCTCCAGGAAGAGGGCTCCGTCTTTGCGGGGTCCTAAAGTACGTAGCCATGTCTTGCTCTCAGTACTGAAAATCTGGCAGCAGCGGACGAAACGTTCAAGTCCTTCGCGAACAGGACATGTCAGGCACGGAGGGCTGCTTGATGCGCGACCAAGTTGTACATGCCAAATCCTAACACACATGATTCAACGAATCTTCAGAAGACACGCAGGGTTGCGAGACGTCCAGGCGCGAGAGCCAATCGCCGAGCTGTCGCAAAGCAAAATTCTCGCTACACTTTCATATATTAAATTCCATCAATGCCAGAAGTCTGAAATCGAAAGTGAACTCAACGCCTTGCATAAAGCCGCCCTCCACCTTCCTATCCAACCTCCACATTCAGTTCCTATGACACAGGCCTCTTTCGGTCACTTATGGAACTCCTTCAAGAACACAGAAATTGGGAAACGCTGCAAATGTCTACGTCAAAACTGGGCAGCACGGTACACTAGAAAGCTAGATTCACCCGCATAGACCTTTCCTCTATTGCAAGCGAACCCCTACTACATCCGCACCTTCGCATAGCTTCCTTATGTAACGCGGGCCGCATGAGACATATGACCGACGTAGGGTATAATATTCTCATCACCAACACCCTCCGGACCACATTCTCATGTACACCCACGCTGCGCGCACTTCCACAGGTTCCGAAGCATTTTCAGTCATCACCCTCTCTCATTTCTTCCTGACGCAGATTTTGGTCTCATTCTAGTCTACCCTTTTCAACTTACATCGTTGCAATAGCCCATAATAGCTACCCATATCTCCCCATTATTTGTTCCTTCAATCCTTCAGGACACAGTCAGGTGCCCACCAAGTGTTAGCCTGCCACTGAGACTTTCTTTCCGCATAACTACTAATAACCCAGACACAGACGCGCGTTCTGGGGCTTGAGAGCTCTTTGCTTCTTCAGGTGATCGGACGCGGCCCCCACAGAGGAAGGACGCTCGTAGTTAGAGCTCTGCAATGACTGGTGGCGTCGCAACACCGCCCTGAGGCAGCCTCGAAATCGTTTCCTTCCGTCACTAGGCTGTGCGTTAGGCTGCTGCCGTCCACTTGTGAAACTTCATTGCAGGTTGCCGGGCAGAGCTGACGTTTCGATTTCTAATCTGGAGTTGTCATGCGCCGGTGAAGCACGTGCGGTCACACGGAGGAAGCACGTGGCGCGCAAAAAGCGAACCAGGGCTCGCAAACAGGAAAATTCGCAAGCGGAACATGGACCATCGCGTCTACATACGTGTTCCCGGCCGCAGCAATGGGCTGAAGTTGTGAGGTCCGTGAAAACCCCGACTCGAGGGTGTGAGAACGTCAAGCCGCACATTAAAGACGGCGATTTCTCTAAGTAAGTGCCACTTGTGACAGACGCCAAGGTTGAAGATTCGGCGGCATATTGCGCCTTCATCGACGTATGCCTAGGGATTTCATCCCTAGTAAGGGAAGAGCTGTCGTTATGCAAACAGTCAGTTTTTCAACATCATTCCCAGTGTGTGGCATTGGGTTCATTTTTATTTTGTTATACCAGAAAAGGGGAACTAAAATTCCTTAGATATTTGAGCATTGCCAGTTGCCTAAACCACACTGACGAAAAAAAAAAAAACGACCAACCGCTGATGCACCACGAAAGCACTGCGAAAATCGGTCATTTCTTTTGAGCATAAAATGCGTTTTAACGTTATGCGCCTGGTTAGCGCCAACAAGCCTCGTCTCCTGCGAAATCTTTAGCGGAGTAAGCTGACAGAAAAAATAAAAGACTGAAAAGCTAAATTATCTTCTCCGCGCTGCTCCTTTTCAAGTTTTTTTTTTATTATTGTGGGGCTACGCTATGCTTCTTAGCTTTAGCTGCGACGAACCAATCCGGCCGCAAAACGAAGCGTGCAAAATTTAAAAAGACAAGGCGGGGTTTAGTATGTCGAATCGATCTTTCCGTGACGAAGTAACTCAATTTAACGCGTCGCTGGCTGCCTAATTATGACATTATCTCCCGAAAATGGGGTGTGGTGGCTTTCCTCTAGCTAAGTGTTGTTTGGGGAGGCGGATTTTATCGCTAAGCCTTTTCTTTTCCTCAATTTTCCTGGAAGGTTAGTGTAGATCCCTCGAGAGTTTTTACCAAGAGACTATAATTTCTGGTTGTTTTAGCGACGTCTGTGTTTAGCGAAAATCAATCGCATCATTTTCCGCACAGACCGCCTCTTTTTTTTTTTGCACAACTGCTCAGCGCGATAAGGCTGCCGAAAGGGGACGAAATCTCATCTTATATCGCTTCCGATCGCGCTCCTCCGGTTTCTTTATTTCATATCATTTCGTTTTTTGCGAAAATATAGCTTTCAATGTGCTGTTACGGACAGTCGTTTGGTGAACTAACTGCTGATATGCTTGGGTATTGGAACCGAGGTCTTCACCGCATGACAATGAACTCTGCAGACGACGGAGGGAAGCCTTCAGGAGGGTTGGCAAACTTGAAGGTTTATTTACATATTTACAACAGAAGCAGGGAGACCAAAAGTCAGAGATGAAGTGCTACATATTTACAACAGAAGCCGGGAGACCCAAAAGTCAGAGATGAAGCGCCGTGAAACCAGCCAAATCGCGGCTTAAATACAGTGGATATTTCCTAGGCACCTAGCTAGGGAAACCGGTGGCTGATCAAGCGTCCAATGGGCAGACACACTCTTCATAGTCTCTTCCCTAACCCCGTGACCGCTCCGCCCCCACAAACGCGTGCTCAGGTGATAAGGAATCCTGGCGCCTTGAAGTCCTGGAATTGTTTCCGACCGGTTGAGCAGGTGCATAAGGTCGTTGGCTTAGCAGGCGGTGACCCCCTCCGTGGGAAAGAGGCGTCCTGGAATGTGGTTTCCGACGGGTTGATCATGTGCATAAGGTCGTTGGCTTAGCAGGCGGTGATGCCCTCCGTGGGAAAGAGGCGTCCTGACGGCCCCGGGCATTCCAGAGGGTAAGATGAATCAGCCGTGTCCGCCCCCGCTTTGTCTGGCCGCACGTGCAAGCGAGCGAGGCGGGTCCGGCCTTTTGTTCGCGTCTTTCTGCCGGTCCACGTGAGGGCGCAGTTCGGGAGCAATGCCGCATTCCATACTCCGAACGAAGTGATGAGATGCCTTTCGTCACAGCTCACCGTCGCCAGGAGCCGTTCCTAATCCTCTTCTCAGGACGACAGCACCATTGGGGTCAAACATAGTTCGATGGCGCCTGCCGGGCTCGTCTGTTCCCGCTGTCGGGGCCTCCGATCACAACACTGCGTAATGAATTCAAGTGGTTTCTGAAAGCTCATCTGCCACGCTCACAGTCAATAAGTGAGCGAAGTGAATTTTGTGGTTTTGCGCGGTAAACGTCCTGAAAACCGGATCCAACATTGCTGAGCAAACATAGGCCACTAGAAATAGGCAATAACGTGTCGGCGCCAAAAAATCATGGAAGAGTGCTTTATAACAACAAACAATTTCATGCCCGGCAAATAGCGTGCCTTCCATTAAACAAGAGCAGAGAATATCGCGATGCTTTACAAGTTAAGTGGGAACCCCATCATACGAGCAATAACTCTGCATAACGAAGAAGACAAGCTTCAGGAATGCTGCTTTGGTGCCATCATCACAAATATTTGCTTTCGTCTCAGCGTCAGGCTACATTTATCGAAAACCTTCTTACAGCTCTAAACTGCTGCAACTTTCACTGCTCCTTCCAAAAGAGCGCAAGGCATCTGCGTGGCACCAATAATGTCTATATTTTCGATTGCGGATTTCAGTTTAACAAAAATAGCATTCCAAATATACAAACACCAAAACAATGCGGCAGAGACCTTAGACATCGGGTCTCTTATAACACCTATTATAAAACGATGCTTTAAAGGTTTTCTTCCTCTTGACAGTTTGCTAGTAAATGAAGCTCGTCATTGCAAGACGGACGTTTAGAGCCCTCCCACAGCGGTCTCAAATTGTCCGGAAACACGTCTGATACTAACAGGGGTACAAGCGCCACACAACGCCCGTCCCGAATTGCGCGCTTTCTCTCGTCCTCTTTGGCAACACTGGAGCCTCCCCTGACTAACCTCCACAAGGTGGCCTGTCGCCCAGTGATTCATAGATGTTGAGCAAAAGTTACAAAGCGTTCTCTATTTCACTAAGCGAAAAACTGTATTGCAACCAAATTTACTTCACCACCTTTTTCCTCATTCTTTCACTGAGCCCTGAAAAAAATTCCAAGAGTTGCGAGATTGCCAAACGTGACACCCGGGGACACTTCCTCTGCAGAACGTTTATGCCTTTCTTGCGACTGCTTTTGCGTTCAACACTTCCACGTGGTAATGACGTCGTGTTTGTATCCTTCGGGGAAATCTTCGCCGGAAAGCGTCCACCTCCAGGGAGGCCAATATAAGGAACACTCCTAAATGTTGGAACTAAAAGTGAACCGCCGACTGCTTACGCGACATCCACCGTTATTCCTCTCTACTGGGACACTTTACAATGGAAAACGAAAAACGAACTGATGTGACTAAGAAATTGATTTCCTACATCGTGCACGAGTGCTGATCTAGTTTGATTTCGCTAAATTACTCACGCAAAGCGCTTCATGCTCATACGAAAAGCAAGGATTCTTGAAGCGCGCTGTTCGCTTTGCGCGGCGGGGTCCCATGAAGCGAAGCTGCCTCTCTGGGGAGACTGCTGGTCAGGGGGAATGAATCCAGTGCACAGGAAGCCAACGTCTTGTTTACTATGTGTGGAAATAAAAAAAAGTTGAAGAACTACAAGGATTTAAAGCATGCAATGCTGTTTGCTCCCATTATGAGCTAATGAGGCCTTTAATCCCGAAATTATCGATAAGTAGACTAAAGCCTTGTCACCTTCAAATTATGCTAGCTAATGTACCCGCATTCTAAAGTCAATATAAACTTGCGTTCACGGCAAGAAAAGTTTAGATTCGGGTCTCTCGCCAATTTATTATTTAGGACGTGGTCTAATATGTCATCTTGTCGGAGCTGTGTGGACAGCAAAATCGTAAGCCTCAACTAACCGGAAAATTCAGAGACAGTGGGCAATTCCTTGTCCAACAAATGTCGTTCTGTTTCTCCGAACATTTCTTACAAAATGAGAAACGAGAGGTTTTTGGACGCTGCATTATAACTACACACTGGTGCTCGCTTTTTCTTCGCTCAGCTTGTTCACAGCGATGCAGAACATATTTTGCCGGAAAGGACTGAGCGCTCAGGGCACATTGACATCAAGCTTTGTATATAAATAAGCTCCATGTAGTAACAAATATGTGGCGACCATGGACCGGAAAGCGCCGTGAACCTGATGCCGAACACCCATTCGTATTATTCCGAAAGTTTCCGTTCGATGAGTGTTCAATACAAAAAATTCATTCTCGAGTGGGATTCGAACCAGCGGTAGCACAAACAGAGCAGATCCGTTTCCATATGTCGTCGACCGCAAAACTAGCGTTTGTACCGCTGCGTGTTCATCTGCTAACTTCCCGTGCTAGCTTCCAATTCAGTATATGGAAGGCGAAAGACAGGAATGGATGCCTTTCTCATTGTGAAAAAAAAATAGAACGACATAGAACCAAGCCAACCGCCACAGTCGGAGAGACGTTTGTACAAATACATCCGTCCCCAGTAAGAACTGACCAGGTCCCCAGTGCTGCCTAGTGAATATAGCTAAGCATCGTCTAATCACGAAACAGACATGGCCAAACCCAACTGAATTCGACTCTCAGTCCACTGAAGGAGAGTAAACCGGCCACTAACAGAATTTTTTTATGGGCAGCAATTAAATCTAACATTCAATTGAGGGAACTAGCCGTCGCGGTGGCTGAGTGGTAATGGCGCTCGGCTGCTGGCCGGAAATACGCGGGTTCAATCCCGGCCGCGGCCGTCGCATTTCAATGGAGGCGAAATTCTAGAGACCTGTGTACTGTGCGATGTCAGTGCATGCTAAAGAACCCCAAAGTGATCGAAATTTCCGGAGCCCTTCACTACGACCTCTCTCATAGCCTGAGTCGCCTTGGGACGTTAAACCCCACAAACCATAAACCATCAACTGAGAGAACTGCAACGACTAGAAGAACAGAACCGTAACTAGAGAGTAAATGCGATTATTTTCTCATTTTGAGCAAGCTACACTCATGGATTGCCCTGCGTGTTATCAGGTAACGAAGAATCTCAACTTTTCTAAACGAAGTGAACATCTGGACTAAACTATTGTTTAAAAGGACTCTGTGTAAGGCGAAATCATTCCAACCAAAGCAAATATGGGAGCAGAACAGTATCAAAGGAAAAGATCAGATATACAGTCTATGAAAAATGGTTGGCTTTTATATGGTTGTTGTCATGTTCCTTGGTAAACATTCTAATAAAGCCTGATTATATTATCTGCCCAGAAACACTTGTCTTAGAAAATATTCGTAGAATCCCAAGGAACAGTATATTGATACATTTCTCCTCGTCGCAAAGCTTTTAGCGATTTCAACAAAAACTTCAGTGACCACGGTAAAGCGCCATGTGGACTCGAACCCTGCTGCCACAAATGTGAACCTCATTCACACACACACATGCTACTGGCAAAAAGTCATAAATCACCAAGTTCTCTGTTGCTTTCTGAATACGCATATCGCTTTGAAAAGATTGTGTCTAAATTAGAGTCTTTTTTAGAAAACGCTTTGAGTACAGTGCACTGCTTTACTGTGATAGAGCTTTCGCTACCTTCCTATTCTAACTTGCTCTTTCATTGCGACAATCCTACCACAGCCGTATCTCCATTCATACATATGCTTTACAGTCGAGTTAAGTGGCAGGACGGCCTCTTACTGACCCTGTGTAGTAGCGGGTACATACGGAAGTGGCTTTTTCCGCACCAGCATGAAACTCCACCGGCAGTTTCGTCGCCAGTATAAAGCTATCAGTGGAGCCTGCATCAGTGACTGTTCTAAATTTGTGATTCTAGTTTTTAAACGAATCTGCAAATGGTGAAAAGTGCTTGTGCCTGCAAGCTGTATTTACCAGCTGAGAACGATTTGGCACTGGGTTCTTTCTCATATTTTATGCAAATATTGGACAGTGTCATACCAGACAGCGAGGAAGCAACTCAAGATTTACTTGTTTACGTTCTAAAAACTTACGGCGGCTTACTGCACATCACCCCGAAGAGAATAATTCTGCGCAATTTCGAAACAAGACAAGAAATAAAAAATTGATACATAGCACAGATCTATGTACGCAGTTACACGAATCAGATGTTTTGCCGAAAACAATAGCGAATCACCAACGTCAAGGTCGCCTGGAGTTGATTCCGTAGAGCGGTGTGTTTGAAAAAGAGAAATTTTACACGCCATCAGCATGATTCTTTACTTCTTTAACCCCTTACTGTGCGCAATGGCTTCCACTTCTAATTATCCCAGGCTTCTCGAAGGGCCTGGCACGGGGTGCTCCGAAGCAGCACTGGGAGTAATTTACGCTGCCGCTGCTAATTGATTCCGCTGCACGAAAAAACCAAACGCAAAGCAGCTTTCTAGAGAGCACTGCCCTCATCGGTCCGTAGAGTTTTCCTATTCTAGCGCTTGTCGCATGTTGCAGACGCTCCCACGAGCGCGCTCAATAGGGCCTAACGGGTCGCCGACCTGATAAGTACCGAACTCACACCCAAAGCTTGTCTTCTGGGGCGCGGTTTTATATTTTTAGCGTATCTTATACCGATGACTTTTTCTCTAGCCCTTTGTGCTGGTTTCGCTTTGTAAGTAAATTCTGCTGCTACTTTTTCCTACTCCTGCTGCTGCTTGTGCTTCAGTACGCTCTATTTATTATGTATTTGTAACCAATGACTTCAAATCAGGTTGAGAGCTACGCATCCATTGGTTCCGCATGATAGTTTGTACTCACATTTCACAAAATTATATGCGCACTGTGGAGGCTGCAGTTAGCTTCTGCGGTTATTTAGGAGAAAATACGAAAAAAAAACGCCAAGCTTTTGCTCCTGAATTCTGAAGAGAAAAAAAAAAGGGTACATGAAGCGGAATTTGCTAGCGATATCAATTGAAGTCATCATTGCCTTCCTCTATAAAGCGGATTGGGCTCAATTTAGGAAAGAGACTTTTTCTAATAACGTCCACTTTACTAATAACGCCCAGATTAATAACGCCCACTTTAGAGTCCTGCCCCGGCTGCGGACAAAAGGTCGCTGCGAATTCCTTGAGCACACAACTGCGCCTGATTTTCTGAGGTCTGGCTCTCTCTCTCTTCCTGAGTATCCCGTTCGTCAATTTAATAGCCTACTGGCTTCCTGTTCTGTACACTGATGGGTCACCTGTCGAAACCCTACTGCCACGTGGTCGGTCACGTGGTACGGAGCAGCTACCGTCAGCGTAGCACCGTGCCTGGTCACGTTACCAGTAACGTGGTTGGTCACGTGGTGCGGCTTCCAGAGAATGCATGGACCAGCGAGGCGCGCGCGGTGGCGCAGCGGCTCCTGCGCGCCAGCTGTGCGCCGTGTGACGTCACTGCTCCTCGCGCATGCGCAGCACGGCTCTCCAGGAGCCACGCGAAACTGCTCAACCTCGACCAGTGTAGCTTACGCTACAAAAGAGAAATTCCACACATAAAACGATGTGTGTGTGTGTGTGTGTGTGTGTGTGTGTGTGTGTGTGTGTGTGTGTGTGTGTGTGTGTGTGTGTGTGTGTGTGTGTGTGTGTGTGTGTGTGTGTGTGTGTGTGTGTGTGTGTGTGTGTGTGTGTGTGTGTGTGTGTGTGTGTGTGTGTGTGTGTGTGTGTGTGTGTGTGTGTGTGTGTGTGTGTGTGTGTGTGTGTGTGTGTGTGTGTGTGTGTGTGTGTGTGTGTGTGTGTGTGTGTGTGTGTGTGTGTGTGTGTGTGTCCTGCATCTCTGCAGCTCTTCGGCATTTCGTGTACCATTGTGATTGCCTGCTGCTTTTGTACGCAATCTATTCAAAAATCTAAAAAATCTAAGAAATCTAAGAAAAATCTTGACGATGCAATCATATAAGCTAGCACAAAAAAGCCGTGAACGAATAAGGTTAGTGGACAGGCGATACGCTAGATTTTCAACTCTCTTACCCGGCGTGCTTAATCGACGTCTTTTTTGCGCTAGTCAATATGCCAGCAGTGCTGAGCCCGCAACCTAGCCCAAAGAACCGCCTCTACACTTACAGATGGCCATTTGCCGAATCCGGCATGGACATCTCGTGCCAAGTGCACTGCCTGACGATGGAAGAGCGGTGGATGAGGGACTCGCGTGCACGCCATTGCGACGGTCATGATAGCTTCTCCAACGCCCGGTGCCACTAATGGGTGGACAGCGTGGCGGCTCACGCAAAGGGACACGCGGCCCAGCACTCATGAAGCGCGCCCTCCACGGTTTCTGAACGAAGGCGTCTACGCGCTAATGAGAGCCATCTTCCCGTACTCCGAGTTGTTATGAGCTTCTTGTCGTTTGCGTTCTTCTTTATTTTCCCGGCTAATGCGCAATTCCTTTCAGAGACAGCGTATCTGCGCGCAGAGCTGCAATTTCCTCAGCCGTGATAGCGCCTCGTTCGCTAGTCGTCAATGTTATTTACTGTTCGCGTTTTGATCACTTATTTCTAGCCTAATGTACAATGATAAAAATGAAGTATGTCGGCGCCGCAGCAGAGGCGCGTATGTTTGAAGAATTACGGTCACTGTGACATAAGCGCGCTCAACCTCTGCAAGGTTTACATTCAGTCAGATATCAAGTTAGGTATCATTCTATTTTGTATTACGCTAAGCATGACAAGTTCCGCACGTAGAGCTCCCAAAAGTGGAGGAAATGTTTAAATTTTCGTTAAGCTGTATTCGGTACAATTCTCTAGAAGCGCGGTAGTTTCATCACCGCCCTCATATTTTTCTACTCTGCCTTCTTATCTGTCTGGAGCCTGCACAATCCCCGTGTGCTTCTTTCAATACCTGGCATCAAGAAGATCGCTTTATAACCGATAGAACTAAAACAAGTCAATCTTGAATATTTCCTTGAGTACCATGCAAACCGGATGCACGTCTACACCGACGGCTCAGTACCAGTTCTTCGGGCTCAGTGCGGCCGGCCAGCATCAAGTGTGTTAACAAGCTGCCCTTTAATTCGAGAAAGTTTTCTGTCGCTTTCAAGTCACAATTGTTGAAAGTGGACGGCACACATTTTAACTCATTGGAAAAGGAAAAGGGCGGTGAATCCGCCTCCGAATTCATTATGCCCAAGCCATCGCTTGTTTGTACTACAGAATGCAGTACGTGGTGCCTATCTAAATAGTATTATTATTCGGTATGCGTCGGTGGCACTCCACTACGTGCGCAGCTGACTCTACCAGACGTGCCATAAAGCGGTATTTAGCCTTTAGGCCTAGCAATCGCACGTACAGAGTGGACAAAAGTAAAATGAGCACGCAGTTTCCTTTAAATATGTTTGATGCATTGCCGTATTGAAATTGGCAACTATCGTTACACTGAGAGTGGGCACTTGTGCACTTTCTCAAGGACAAAGAGTATTTCTTCATTTCTGATCCGGAAAGCGTGATTGCACTTGTAACAAAACAGCATGCTCCGTGTACTATTTGTCCGAACCTGTACCTATCTCTGCCCTTCCTCACGTCACACGCCTGCCCTTTATGCGTTGAGGCGCGGCTCGGGGGTCTTCAGCCTCTTTCTCGTGCGCACTCAGGTCGTGTGATCAAATTTAGTCCTAACCAACTGCGGGAAAAAAAGGAAAGAATTTGCATATGTGATAAGGGATGCTTGTCCGGGAGGCTTCAGCGTTCTTCGGAGCTGCTCAACTCTTTGTCCAAGCACTGACTCGAGCAAGTTCAGTTCTGTTGATGCATGTTTTGCTTAATTGGAATAATTTGATTATGTTACACATGAAAGAAAAAAACATGCCTTTTGGAAAGTCTTCTTCACGTCGGTTCATTGTACGCAGGAACAGCTGCTGCTTTTGACTTCGACTGTACGTAATAAGATATCTTTTCTCACTCCAAGCCTGCCCTACAGTTCTACAGTTCTCTTGATGACCTGCTGTTTAGTATTCATCATGCCCTTCAACCACCGCGTTCGTGACAGGGCTAATATTCATGTAGCCCTGGCTGTTTGAGAATTGATAATCCCGATCACCATCTTACCGGGCTTATCTGATAAAGTCAATGCCAATTTCGCAGCCTGCGGAAGCAACCATGTAACGCGCAGACAGTACAGGGAATCACGAAGCTTACTGCGCAGATAAGCACACTGCGAAGCATCGGCTGACTCACAGTGCACGAAAGTATGCACTGAACTCACCAGATCACTCTACCAGAAGCACACATGACTCCTACTCAGCACCTTACTCGGCCTGTACCCAGAACTGACCACACATTTCATGGAGCTAGGTGTGCTGCAACTAACACAAACGCTTACTAACACCTGCATAATCTTTCCATTGCACTTGTACCCATAGTACGCGTGAGCATCTAACCTAGATATAACAGACTCGTTCAATGTAGCTCAACTGTAACATGTCCTCCACACACTAAGCCGCAGATCAGCACCACGTGCAGGTGGTGTCACATACACCTTCGTATGAAACCTTCTAGAAAACGCCAAAGTTATCCTACTGGATGAAGTAAACCGACACTTAATAGCAGACACCCTTCCCATTGAATGAAAAATATATACTCTTGTCTTTCTGCCGAAACCAGGTAAACCGGCATCTATAGACAATCATCCACCAGAACCGTTAAAATCTCGCATAGGAGAAACCATGAAACGTATGGTTCGTGATAAATGAGAATGATTCATCGTACAACATGTAAGTCATCTCTAAACAACAAATTGTTAAAGGAAAGGCTTCTACACACAAGAATATTGCTGATTCTCAATCGAACATTCTACAGAAACCATCAAAATCCTTATCAGCCTCACCAAAATAGCACTGAAATAGTGTCTCCCTGCCTGACATCTCTCCTTATTTAAATTTTATTGCCGACTTTTAATTCAAAAGCATTACTAGCCCCATTAGGTGAAATTCTGTCGGAGACCGGCTTTGTTGTTGAGGCTAAGAGATGGCCCAAAAAGATGAAGCCATCACACCGTCTCCGAGAGAGTCGCAGACGTTTCGCCAATAGATGGTGAATGGATATAGGATGACGTCACGGGACCGACTCAGCGCACTCTCCAGGTGAGGAGAAAAAGCGGCGCTTGTAGTGACGTCTTTTGACTGATCCCCCTGAGTTGGAGCCAAGATAGAATCACCCGCGCGGAAGGAACTCTCTCGCCGCGACCTCTCATCTACAGTATTGTGCATCTTTATCGGGAAGACTTCAAAAGATTTGCTCGCTTCAACCGCTGGCTCGTTTAGGGTAAAACGGACCACATGGCTTGCGCATTGTAGTAACTTTCGTTTCGTGGAAAGTTTTACAACGATACTTACTTTGTTCAGCAGCGAATGATGCAACTCTGTAATCGTTGGCGCCGAGATAGACAAACTGAAAGGTGCCATCGCCGGATTGCCGCGAAGGGCTGCGGCGCCATCAAAGGACCTGCGAAGCATGTAATGCTTTGCTCGGCACTCTTCGCTTCGTGGCACTTTCCTATGCAAACAGCAGATGGCGCCACTAAAGCCCTTTATTGTTGGCGGCTTTCGGTTTTTCGACTTCGAGGCAGACAATTACGGGTTTGCATCATGTGCGGCTGCACCAGGTAAGTACTGTTGGCAAACTTACTACGAGAGAAAGGTTACCTCAATACCCAAGTTCGGTGCGCAGTTTTAGCGTAAATGATCCAGCAGCTGAGCCGAGAAAATTTTTAGAAATCTTCACGACATATATGCACAATCCTGTAAGCAGCGTGCTTGGCCTTGAAAGGTCGTTGCCGCGGCTCTCCACAGACGCGACGCCATCTGCTCCTCCTACATGTAGCTCGCTTGGCGTTGATTAGAGTCCTTGTGTACAGCTCGAGTATTGTGATATAATACTCGAGCACTCACACACAAAGAGGATGACCAAAAGGTGTTGAATCTGTCTCTCTAAATAATCTAGTAAGGCTTTTGTCTCACGCGCATCCGAAGCCTCATCATTCTATGCAGGGTCCAAGGACATGCTCCAGGAAGAGGGCTCCGTCTTTGCGGGGTCCTAAAGTACGTAGCCATGTCTTGCTCTCAGTACTGAAAATCTGGCAGCAGCGGACGAAACGTTCAAGTCCTTCGCGAACAGGACATGTCAGGCACGGAGGGCTGCTTGATGCGCGACCAAGTTGTACATGCCAAATCCTAACACACATGATTCAACGAATCTTCAGAAGACACGCAGGGTTGCGAGACGTCCAGGCGCGAGAGCCAATCGACGAGCTGTCGCAAAGCAAAATTCTCGCTACACTTTCATATATTAAATTCCATCAATGCCAGAAGTCTGAAATCGAAAGTGAACTCAACGCCTTGCATAAAGCCGCCCTCCACCTTCCTATCCAACCTCCACATTCAGTTCCTATGACACAGGCCTCTTTCGGTCACTTATGGAACTCCTTCAAGAACACAGAAATTGGGAAACGCTGCAAATGTCTACGTCAAAACTGGGCAGCACGGTACACTAGAAAGCTAGATTCACCCGCATAGACCTTTCCTCTATTGCAAGCGAACCCCTACTACATCCGCACCTTCGCATAGCTTCCTTATGTAACGCGGGCCGCATGAGACATATGGCCGACGTAGGGTATAATATTCTCATCACCAACACCCTCCGGACCACATTCTCATGTACACCCACGCTGCGCGCACTTCCACAGGTTCCGAAGCATTTTCAGTCATCACCCTCTCTCATTTCTTCCTGACGCAGATTTTGGTCTCATTCTAGTCTACCCTTTTCAACTTACATCGTTGCAATAGCCCATAATAGCTACCCATATCTCCCCATTATTTGTTCCTTCAATCCTTCAGGACACAGTCAGGTGCCCACCAAGTGTTAGCCTGCCACTGAGACTTTCTTTCCGCATAACTACTAATAACCCAGACACAGACGCGCGTTCTGGGGCTTGAGAGCTCTTTGCTTCTTCAGGTGATCGGACGCGGCCCCCACAGAGGAAGGACGCTCGTAGTTAGAGCTCTGCAATGACTGGTGGCGTCGCAACACCGCCCTGAGGCAGCCTCGAAATCGTTTCCTTCCGTCACTAGGCTGTGCGTTAGGCTGCTGCCGTCCACTTGTGAAACTTCATTGCAGGTTGCCGGGCAGAGCTGACGTTTCGATTTCTAATCTGGAGTTGTCATGCGCCGGTGAAGCACGTGCGGTCACACGGAGGAAGCACGTGGCGCGCAAAAAGCGAACCAGGGCTCGCAAACAGGAAAATTCGCAAGCGGAACATGGACCATCGCGTCTACATACGTGTTCCCGGCCGCAGCAATGGGCTGAAGTTGTAAGGTCCGTGAAAACCCCGACTCGAGGGTGTGAGAACGTCAAGCCGCACATTAAAGACGGCGATTTCTCTAAGTAAGTGCCACTTGTGACAGACGCCAAGGTTGAAGATTCGGCGGCATATTGCGCCTTCATCGACGTATGCCTAGGGATTTCATCCCTAGTAAGGGAAGAGCTGTCGTTATGCAAACAGTCAGTTTTTCAACATCATTCCCAGTGTGTGGCATTGGGTTCATTTTTATTTTGTTATACCAGAAAAGGGGAACTAAAATTCCTTAGATATTTGAGCATTGCCAGTTGCCTAAACCACACTGACGAAAAAAAAAAAAACGACCAACCGCTGATGCACCACGAAAGCACTGCGAAAATCGGTCATTTCTTTTGAGCATAAAATGCGTTTTAACGTTATGCGCCTGGTTAGCGCCAACAAGCCTCGTCTCCTGCGAAATCTTTAGCGGAGTAAGCTGACAGAAAAAATAAAAGACTGAAAAGCTAAATTATCTTCTCCGCGCTGCTCCTTTTCAAGTTTTTTTTTTATTATTGTGGGGCTACGCTATGCTTCTTAGCTTTAGCTGCGACGAACCAATCCGGCCGCAAAACGAAGCGTGCAAAATTTAAAAAGACAAGGCGGGGTTTAGTATGTCGAATCGATCTTTCCGTGACGAAGTAACTCAATTTAACGCGTCGCTGGCTGCCTAATTATGACATTATCTCCCGAAAATGGGGTGTGGTGGCTTTCCTCTAGCTAAGTGTTGTTTGGGGAGGCGGATTTTATCGCTAAGCCTTTTCTTTTCCTCAATTTTCCTGGAAGGTTAGTGTAGATCCCTCGAGAGTTTTTACCAAGAGACTATAATTTCTGGTTGTTTTAGCGACGTCTGTGTTTAGCGAAAATCAATCGCATCATTTTCCGCACAGACCGCCTCTTTTTTTTTTTGCACAACTGCTCAGCGCGATAAGGCTGCCGAAAGGGGACGAAATCTCATCTTATATCGCTTCCGATCGCGCTCCTCCGGTTTCTTTATTTCATATCATTTCGTTTTTTGCGAAAATATAGCTTTCAATGTGCTGTTACGGACAGTCGTTTGGTGAACTAACTGCTGATATGCTTGGGTATTGGAACCGAGGTCTTCACCGCATGACAATGAACTCTGCAGACGACGGAGGGAAGCCTTCAGGAGGGTTGGTAAACTTGAAGGTTTATTTACATATTTACAACAGAAGCAGGGAGACCAAAAGTCAGAGATGAAGTGCTACATATTTACAACAGAAGCCGGGAGACCCAAAAGTCAGAGATGAAGCGCCGTGAAACCAGCCAAATCGCGGCTTAAATACAGTGGATATTTCCTAGGCACCTAGCTAGGGAAACCGGTGGCTGATCAAGCGTCCAATGGGCAGACACACTCTTCATAGTCTCTTCCCTAACCCCGTGACCGCTCCGCCCCCACAAACGCGTGCTCAGGTGATAAGGAATCCTGGCGCCTTGAAGTCCTGGAATTGTTTCCGACCGGTTGAGCAGGTGCATAAGGTCGTTGGCTTAGCAGGCGGTGACCCCCTCCGTGGGAAAGAGGCGTCCTGGAATGTGGTTTCCGACGGGTTGATCATGTGCATAAGGTCGTTGGCTTAGCAGGCGGTGATGCCCTCCGTGGGAAAGAGGCGTCCTGACGGCCCCGGGCATTCCAGAGGGTAAGATGAATCAGCCGTGTCCGCCCCCGCTTTGTCTGGCCGCACGTGCAAGCGAGCGAGGCGGGTCCGGCCTTTTGTTCGCGTCTTTCTGCCGGTCCACGTGAGGGCGCAGTTCGGGAGCAATGCCGCATTCCATACTCCGAACGAAGTGATGAGATGCCTTTCGTCACAGCTCACCGTCGCCAGGAGCCGTTCCTAATCCTCTTCTCAGGACGACAGCACCATTGGGGTCAAACATAGTTCGATGGCGCCTGCCGGGCTCGTCTGTTCCCGCTGTCGGGGCCTCCGATCACAACACTGCGTAATGAATTCAAGTGGTTTCTGAAAGCTCATCTGCCACGCTCACAGTCAATAAGTGAGCGAAGTGAATTTTGTGGTTTTGCGCGGTAAACGTCCTGAAAACCGGCTCCAACATTGCTGAGCAAACATAGGCCACTAGAAATAGGCAATAACGTGTCGGCGCCAAAAAATCATGGAAGAGTGCTTTATAACAACAAACAATTTCATGCCCGGCAAATAGCGTGCCTTCCATTAAACAAGAGCAGAGAATATCGCGATGCTTTACAAGTTAAGTGGGAACCCCATCATACGAGCAATAACTCTGCATAACGAAGAAGACAAGCTTCAGGAATGCTGCTTTGGTGCCATCATCACAAATATTTGCTTTCGTCTCAGCGTCAGGCTACATTTATCGAAAACCTTCTTACAGCTCTAAACTGCTGCAACTTTCACTGCTCCTTCCAAAAGAGCGCAAGGCATCTGCGTGGCACCAATAATGTCTATATTTTCGATTGCGGATTTCAGTTTAACAAAAATAGCATTCCAAATATACAAACACCAAAACAATGCGGCAGAGACCTTAGACATCGGGTCTCTTATAACACCTATTATAAAACGATGCTTTAAAGGTTTTCTTCCTCTTGACAGTTTGCTAGTAAATGAAGCTCGTCATTGCAAGACGGACGTTTAGAGCCCTCCCACAGCGGTCTCAAATTGTCCGGAAACACGTCTGATACTAACAGGGGTACAAGCGCCACACAACGCCCGTCCCGAATTGCGCGCTTTCTCTCGTCCTCTTTGGCAACACTGGAGCCTCCCCTGACTAACCTCCACAAGGTGGCCTGTCGCCCAGTGATTCATAGATGTTGAGCAAAAGTTACAAAGCGTTCTCTATTTCACTAAGCGAAAAACTGTATTGCAACCAAATTTACTTCACCACCTTTTTCCTCATTCTTTCACTGAGCCCTGAAAAAAATTCCAAGAGTTGCGAGATTGCCAAACGTGACACCCGGGGACACTTCCTCTGCAGAACGTTTATGCCTTTCTTGCGACTGCTTTTGCGTTCAACACTTCCACGTGGTAATGACGTCGTGTTTGTATCCTTCGGGGAAATCTTCGCCGGAAAGCGTCCACCTCCAGGGAGGCCAATATAAGGAACACTCCTAAATGTTGGAACTAAAAGTGAACCGCCGACTGCTTACGCGACATCCACCGTTATTCCTCTCTACTGGGACACTTTACAATGGAAAACGAAAAACGAACTGATGTGACTAAGAAATTGATTTCCTACATCGTGCACGAGTGCTGATCTAGTTTGATTTCGCTAAATTACTCACGCAAAGCGCTTCATGCTCATACGAAAAGCAAGGATTCTTGAAGCGCGCTGTTCGCTTTGCGCGGCGGGGTCCCATGAAGCGAAGCTGCCTCTCTGGGGAGACTGCTGGTCAGGGGGAATGAATCCAGTGCACAGGAAGCCAACGTCTTGTTTACTATGTGTGGAAATAAAAAAAAGTTGAAGAACTACAAGGATTTAAAGCATGCAATGCTGTTTGCTCCCATTATGAGCTAATGAGGCCTTTAATCCCGAAATTATCGATAAGTAGACTAAAGCCTTGTCACCTTCAAATTATGCTAGCTAATGTACCCGCATTCTAAAGTCAATATAAACTTGCGTTCACGGCAAGAAAAGTTTAGATTCGGGTCTCTCGCCAATTTATTATTTAGGACGTGGTCTAATATGTCATCTTGTCGGAGCTGTGTGGACAGCAAAATCGTAAGCCTCAACTAACCGGAAAATTCAGAGACAGTGGGCAATTCCTTGTCCAACAAATGTCGTTCTGTTTCTCCGAACATTTCTTACAAAATGAGAAACGAGAGGTTTTTGGACGCTGCATTATAACTACACACTGGTGCTCGCTTTTTCTTCGCTCAGCTTGTTCACAGCGATGCAGAACATATTTTGCCGGAAAGGACTGAGCGCTCAGGGCACATTGACATCAAGCTTTGTATATAAATAAGCTCCATGTAGTAACAAATATGTGGCGACCATGGACCGGAAAGCGCCGTGAACCTGATGCCGAACACCCATTCGTAATATTCCGAAAGTTTCCGTTCGATGAGTGTTCAATACAAAAAATTCATTCTCGAGTGGGATTCGAACCAGCGGTAGCACAAACAGAGCAGATCCGTTTCCATATGTCGTCGACCGCAAAACTAGCGTTTGTACCGCTGCGTGTTCATCTGCTAACTTCCCGTGCTAGCTTCCAATTCAGTATATGGAAGGCGAAAGACAGGAATGGATGCCTTTCTCATTGTGAAAAAAAATAGAACGACATAGAACCAAGCCAACCGCCACAGTCGGAGAGACGTTTGTACAAATACATCCGTCCCCAGTAAGAACTGACCAGGTCCCCAGTGCTGCCTAGTGAATATAGCTAAGCATCGTCTAATCACGAAACAGACATGGCCAAACCCAACTGAATTCGACTCTCAGTCCACTGAAGGAGAGTAAACCGGCCACTAACAGAATTTTTTTATGGGCAGCAATTAAATCTAACATTCAATTGAGGGAACTAGCCGTCGCGGTGGCTGAGTGGTAATGGCGCTCGGCTGCTGGCCGGAAATACGCGGGTTCAATCCCGGCCGCGGCCGTCGCATTTCAATGGAGGCGAAATTCTAGAGACCTGTGTACTGTGCGATGTCAGTGCATGCTAAAGAACCCCAAAGTGATCGAAATTTCCGGAGCCCTTCACTACGACCTCTCTCATAGCCTGAGTCGCCTTGGGACGTTAAACCCCACAAACCATAAACCATCAACTGAGAGAACTGCAACGACTAGAAGAACAGAACCGTAACTAGAGAGTAAATGCGATTATTTTCTCATTTTGAGCAAGCTACACTCATGGATTGCCCTGCGTGTTATCAGGTAAAGAAGAATCTCAACTTTTCTAAACGAAGTGAACATCTGGACTAAACTATTGTTTAAAAGGACTCTGTGTAAGGCGAAATCATTCCAACCAAAGCAAATATGGGAGCAGAACAGTATCAAAGGAAAAGATCAGATATACAGTCTATGAAAAATGGTTGGCTTTTATATGGTTGTTGTCATGTTCCTTGGTAAACATTCTAATAAAGCCTGATTATATTATCTGCCCAGAAACACTTGTCTTAGAAAATATTCGTAGAATCCCAAGGAACAGTATATTGATACATTTCTCCTCGTCGCAAAGCTTTTAGCGATTTCAACAAAAACTTCAGTGACCACGGTAAAGCGCCATGTGGACTCGAACCCTGCTGCCACAAATGTGAACCTCATTCACACACACACATGCTACTGGCAAAAAGTCATAAATCACCAAGTTCTCTGTTGCTTTCTGAATACGCATATCGCTTTGAAAAGATTGTGTCTAAATTAGAGTCTTTTTTAGAAAACGCTTTGAGTACAGTGCACTGCTTTACTGTGATAGAGCTTTCGCTACCTTCCTATTCTAACTTGCTCTTTCATTGCGACAATCCTACCACAGCCGTATCTCCATTCATACATATGCTTTACAGTCGAGTTAAGTGGCAGGACGGCCTCTTACTGACCCTGTGTAGTAGCGGGTACATACGGAAGTGGCTTTTTCCGCACCAGCATGAAACTCCACCGGCAGTTTCGTCGCCAGTATAAAGCTATCAGTGGAGCCTGCATCAGTGACTGTTCTAAATTTGTGATTCTAGTTTTTAAACGAATCTGCAAATGGTGAAAAGTGCTTGTGCCTGCAAGCTGTATTTACCAGCTGAGAACGATTTGGCACTGGGTTCTTTCTCATATTTTATGCAAATATTGGACAGTGTCATACCAGACAGCGAGGAAGCAACTCAAGATTTACTTGTTTACGTTCTAAAAACTTACGGCGGCTTACTGCACATCACCCCGAAGAGAATAATTCTGCGCAATTTCGAAACAAGACAAGAAATAAAAAATTGATACATAGCACAGATCTATGTACGCAGTTACACGAATCAGATGTTTTGCCGAAAACAATAGCGAATCACCAACGTCAAGGTCGCCTGGAGTTGATTCCGTAGAGCGGTGTGTTTGAAAAAGAGAAATTTTACACGCCATCAGCATGATTCTTTACTTCTTTAACCCCTTACTGTGCGCAATGGCTTCCACTTCTAATTATCCCAGGCTTCTCGAAGGGCCTGGCACGGGGTGCTCCGAAGCAGCACTGGGAGTAATTTACGCTGCCGCTGCTAATTGATTCCGCTGCACGAAAAAACCAAACGCAAAGCAGCTTTCTAGAGAGCACTGCCCTCATCGGTCCGTAGAGTTTTCCTATTCTAGCGCTTGTCGCATGTTGCAGACGCTCCCACGAGCGCGCTCAATAGGGCCTAACGGGTCGCCGACCTGATAAGTACCGAACTCACACCCAAAGCTTGTCTTCTGGGGCGCGGTTTTATATTTTTAGCGTATCTTATACCGATGACTTTTTCTCTAGCCCTTTGTGCTGGTTTCGCTTTGTAAGTAAATTCTGCTGCTACTTTTTCCTACTCCTGCTGCTGCTTGTGCTTCAGTACGCTCTATTTATTATGTATTTGTAACCAATGACTTCAAATCAGGTTGAGAGCTACGCATCCATTGGTTCCGCATGATAGTTTGTACTCACATTTCACAAAATTATATGCGCACTGTGGAGGCTGCAGTTAGCTTCTGCGGTTATTTAGGAGAAAATACGAAAAAAAAACGCCAAGCTTTTGCTCCTGAATTCTGAAGAGAAAAAAAAAAGGGTACATGAAGCGGAATTTGCTAGCGATATCAATTGAAGTCATCATTGCCTTCCTCTATAAAGCGGATTGGGCTCAATTTACGAAAGAGACTTTTTCTAATAACGTCCACTTTACTAATAACGCCCAGATTAATAACGCCCACTTTAGAGTCCTGCCCCGGCTGCGGACAAAAGGTCGCTGCGAATTCCTTGAGCACACAACTGCGCCTGATTTTCTGAGGTCTGGCTCTCTCTCTCTTCCTGAGTATCCCGTTCGTCAATTTAATAGCCTACTGGCTTCCTGTTCTGTACACTGATGGGTCACCTGTCGAAACCCTACTGCCACGTGGTCGGTCACGTGGTACGGAGCAGCTACCGTCAGCGTAGCACCGTGCCTGGTCACGTTACCAGTAACGTGGTTGGTCACGTGGTGCGGCTTCCAGAGAATGCATGGACCAGCGAGGCGCGCGCGGTGGCGCAGCGGCTCCTGCGCGCCAGCTGTGCGCCGTGTGACGTCACTGCTCCTCGCGCATGCGCAGCACGGCTCTCCAGGAGCCACGCGAAACTGCTCAACCTCGACCAGTGTAGCTTACGCTACAAAAGAGAAATTCCACACATAAAACGATGTGTGTGTGTGTGTGTGTGTGTGTGTGTGTGTGTGTGTGTGTGTGTGTGTGTGTGTGTGTGTGTGTGTGTGTGTGTGTGTGTGTGTGTGTGTGTGTGTGTGTGTGTGTGTGTGTGTGTGTGAGAGAGAGAGAGAGAGAGCGAGTGCACGAGCAACCATAACTATTTTGATAAAATTGGTGCACTATAATGCCGCCCCCGACATTTTGAACTGAAATAGCGATTCGCTCTCAAAGCTGTTGATGCTACTGGTTGCAAAGATTTTGAATGACATTTATTATACCGTGAAAATGTCATCAAGACTGTAAGGGCATCGGGAGCGTCTTATACTTTTGCAGTTCAAGTCAAAATAAAATCGAACACAGTCCCCAGGCCGAAGTTCATAGTTCACTGACACACATTTATCTCCTATTTAAATAACATACAGATATTTAGCTCTCCTGCCTTGCCTTTTCTCTGCCCCTCGTCTTTTCAGCGGTTCCAACAACGTTATTTTACCCAAACTTACTACACTTCGTCGGTTAGTAAACAGGGTACAACCAAACAGAATTATGACCTCCTCACATAGTATCGTTTATGTTCCCTAGGGCTATCATCCTGGCCCAAGAAATAAACGTAGTAAACAAAAACTATGAAGTAGTTTTGAACCATTTGAACAACAGTTACTGCAAAAATAAGTAGCATTCAAGCTAGGAGCTGATGCTTGCATTGAAGTTTAATGCACACTTGGAAAGCGAAGTACAAGTGAAGAATACTTTGCGTACGTTTCCACCCTTTATATCAAATCTCAAGAATGCCTTATGAATTTCCGTGATTTGACTGTCCCAATCTGAATCTGACTACATTCAGACGGCTGTTGTCAGCTAGTCAGCTAGGCAGAGACTTGTCAGCCGCCGTCAACATATCAGCATACAAGAGAGAAATATTTGGCCTGCAGCAAAATACGTAATTTTAGTAAGATTTGATAAACAAATTGGCAAACAATTACAATACTCGGTAATGCGAAACTAGAGCACTCCAGTTGAGGTATTGGTACCATAGGCGATAGGAAACTGAACATGCAGATCCGAAAGGCGGCGGCGCTTGTCCTCGACTTCGGCCAGGCGCGGAATCTAGAACTTCGTGCCGCCGATCCTGAGGGTCAGTTCGACCATTGCGTTTTGCAGGAGCCGCCGCTCACCTCCAGACGGGCCGCGACACCACACTCTCCTACCACCGCCGGGCCTTCTTTTTCCAATTTCTTTCTCACGCTCTCGTCACTGTCGCCCTACCTTCATCCTCCGCTTTCCTCCTCGTCTTCTCCGTACCCTCGTCCCTCACTGTCCTCCTCGAGCTATCTCGAGCCCTACTTTCATCCGCCGCTTTGCTCCCAGTTATCTCTGCCAGTTACGAGGCCGACGTCGCCGCTCAACCCAGGAACGGGCGCTTAAGAGCTGCGCTCTAAAATAAAACTCACAGGAAGGTTGCCATTGGGCAACGTGAATGTTTTTGCATTCACTGTAGTTTGAGAAAAATTATTTTTTAGTGTTGTGGTTTGAACCACTTAGCTCCTTTTCGATGGTGGAGCATCTCGTCTTGCTGTCAACGTCTGTGCGGAGGATGGTGCCGACAATGACGGCGCAAAAACTAAATGTCGAGATGAGCCCAACAAACACAAAACCTCCTCAAAACCTCCCAGAAATATCCCATCAGGACATTTGGAATGTCCCCAGGAGGTTCTCATTTTTCCCGAAGATGTCCAAAAAACGTCCCCACAACAAGCCGGGTCCAAAAAGTTGTGCGTCTCAGGGACAGCCCCAAAAGGTTAATGCTAGATTTCTCGGCTCTGGCTTAATAAAATTATTTCTTCTTTTTCATGCAGACTTCAGGCATTTAAGCGCACATATGTGCCAAATTTCAGGTGCATGCTTACGTTATAGGTGGTGTAATACATCTGTCAACTCGCGTGAATGCTTGTTGGCTAGGCCATTCAGACTTACCTGTTTACATGAAATGTGCTTTAACAAGGTGAAAATTTGGGCTGGTTGGTGCATAAATCTTGTGACGGGAGCAGCGCAGCACGAGACTAAGATAGAGGCGGGGCACGACGCAGAATAACAACCGGATTTTTAATGCACATTCGTCGAATATGTAAATCTCGCTCGTATAAGAAGGAAAAGAAAGAAGCGTGAAAAACATAAGATGTACACGTGGTGCAATATTAAGACATCGCACGCAGATAATCAATTCCGCTGTCACGAAGCGCTATTGAAGGTATGCAGACGCATATGTCGCTTTTTGGTCGGATGTTGAAGGCTTCTTCAATCTCCCTGGTCCGTTGATCGAAATATGACGGGATGACCAGTGTTGATAAGCTGCGGAGCGCATTCATGCTCTCTGCAATGTTTTGCTAATTCACTGCTGATGGCGCTCTTTAGAGATCTTTTGTGCTCTCGAAGCCGTTTATTCAAACAGCGCCCTGTTTGACCAATGTATGTGCCTCCCCATGACAGAGGTATTTCATAAACCCCGCTTTTCACACATTTCACACGTTTTTTCATGTGTTTTTTTCTTGTATTGATTTTTTTCATTGCTCGCTGTTGACTTTGGCGCACAGGCTCATTAACTTGTTGGGTGCTGACATGAGCACTTTTACACCAGCTCTTGCGCCTACCTTTTTGAGGCTGTGGGAAATGCCATTAATGTGAGGAATGACCGCGTACGGCTTCCTTTATTCTGATGTGGTTGTGGCATATTTTCTGTTTCTAAGTGCTTGCAGAATCCCTTCTGCGACACTGGATAGCAGTCTCGTCGGGCAACCTGCTACTTTCAGCCAATGGGTCTGGGTGTCAAAGCTGCCTTGAACCTTATGATGACAGGATCTCGTCAATGCGGCTCTCATTGCTGTTTTTTTCTACCCCCGCTTGATGATCTTGGAGTGCGCAGATGTGTAGGGGAGAAGTCCCTTCTAGCTTCGTGGTCCGTACCGCCAGCATATGTGAGCGCCTAGAAAGGCTAGCGTCAAGTCAAGAAATCGCATAACGTTGTTTTCTGGGAGTTCACTTGTTATTTCTAGTTCTTCTAGTCCTTAGCAAAAGTAGCAATGAGAGCCGCATTGACGAGATCCTGTCATCATGAAGTTCGAGGCAGTTTTGACGCCCAGAACAGTAGGCTGAAAGCTGCAGTTTACCCGACGAGACGGCTATCCAGTGTCGCAGAAGGGATTCTGCAAACACTTAGAAGCAGAAAATATGCCACAACCACATCAGAATAAAGGAAGCCGTACGCGGTCATTCCTCACATTAATGGCATTTCCCACAGTCTCAAAAAGGTAGGCGCAAGAGCTGGTGTAAAAGTGCTCATGTCAGCACCCAACAAATTAAGAAGCCTGTCCGCCAATGTCAACAGTGAGCAAAGAAAAATCAATGCAAGAAAAAGCACCGGAAAAAAAAAACATGTGAAATGTGTGACAAGCGGGGTTTAGGAAATACCTCGTTCATGCGGACACACCTACACTGGTCAGACAGGGCGCTGTTTGAATGAATGGCATCGAGAGCACAAAATATCCCTAAAGGGCGCCATCAGCAGTGAATTAGCAAAACATTGCAGAGAGCATTAATGTGCTCCGCAGCTTATCAACCCAATGGTCATCCTGTCGTATTTTGATCAATGGACCAGGAAGATTGAAGAAGCCTTCAACATCGGGCAAAAGAGTGACGTATATGCGTCAGCATACTTTCGATAGCGTTTCGTGAGAGCGAAATTGATTATCTGCGTGCGTTGTCCTAATCTTTTACCACGTGTACATCTTATGCGTTTGTCATGCTTCTGCCCTTTCCTTATTGCACGAGCGAGATGTATATATTCGACCGAATGTGGATTAAAGATCTGTTTGTTAGTCAGCGTTGATTCCCGCATCTCTCTTCTCTTTCGTGCTGCGCTGCTCCCGCCACAAGAACATGAAATGTGCTAGAATTTTACACCACAAAGGAAATACTAATTCAAAAAGCCGCCCGATCCCGCCCATATAACAGGAATTAGCAGCGCAATACAGATGCAATTTCAGTTTATTAGATGTGTTCTTTGCATTTAAATCAATACAAACAGGAGACACACATCTATGCATCATTTAACACACAATGTACGGAGCACTACGACACCAGCAAATAATAATGGCCAAAATTTTCTCCAGCTCTGAGAAATCTGAAAAAAAATGGAGCAATAAAAACATAATACAGGCTGAAAGTCGATGCACCTTAAGCAAACATTCTAAAGGGTACAAAAGCTTATATGCACACGCAAAAGCAAACGCATGTAAAGAGCAACCTGGGTGCCAAAAGAAAAGACGATATGGGCGTGCGATACAGATACGCGGTTTCAGGTTACGTATATTCTGCACGGTTAAACCTCCCTCTCGCTTTGCCTCTCGCAAGAGCCTCGGAGTAAGCTTGAGCGTATTATCAAAACAGGAAAAGAAATCAATTCTACGAGGCGAAAATAAAAAAAAACGAGCATAAACAACATACCTTGACGACGTTGCCAACAGAAACCTTGGGATGAAATAAAATGCTGCAACTATATATATGAATTCAACGCAGCCTTCAGCCCTGCGCCTCTCACGGCACAGCGAACGCTCAAACATAGGCGTTACATCCTCGTTACACCCCCGTTTTATTTTCTTGTGACTAAGTGTGGAGATAAGACTGCTTGGAGCCGGATAAAAAGGTGGGATGTCTTGAGGTAGGAGCCCTGGCGTGCCGCACCCATGGTACAGCAGGCCGCGCGTGCGGCATAATACGGCGTGGGAGGCGAGATCGTGGTGATCAAGGCACAAGTAATCCGGCGGGGGTGGATTGGGAGTCAGCGACGCGAACACAACGCAAACTATACCGCTGCGACAGGACGGCTATGTAGGTATAGCATGTTAGTCCATGGGCACTCGCAGCAAGAGTCTAGTGGGCCTCCGAAGATCTCTCCCGCCTATGACCGCAGTGGACGCGTCCACGCTGCCACCAACAACACGCCACAGTCGTCGGAGGCGCTGAGGAATGCAGAGTGCGTGCTAGGAGTCGCCCATTGCCTTGAAATCCGCTGCTGCGAACGACGCCTGGAAGAGCGCTTTTATGGTGTAAGGCCGTGAAGCTGCGCAAAAACTTTCGATGCGCCGCGCGCCGCTGCATCAGTTCCAAAAGGAATTATGTGGGCACGCCGAGGTACGTGGGAAAGCTGCCGTGAATCCGTAGCTACGAAGTTCACGACAGCCCAATCATGAGAGCAAGAGCTGCTGCGCGCTGGGGCTTGCGCGCGAGCGGCTAGGGGCTGCGCGAATCCGTGTGCGCAAGATGGCTTCCGTCCAGCGAGGAAGCCGGGCGAGCGACGGGAGGCCCATTACTGCTCCTCTGCTAGACAGCGGCGCAACGAGGACTGCTGGTAGATGGAGATGCCTGCAGGGACCGCCGCATTGTGCTGAAGTTGGAAACACTATACAAGACGGGCACGTTGGTGACCGCCGCTCCCGGCGATGCGATGAAAAGGCAGACCGCCGTCGCCTGCCTGCCTGCCTTCAGCATGGAGCCGACGGCCCACGAGAGAGATGCGAGGTGAACTGCGCTTCCTTCGGCTGTTCGAACAAAACTGTTTGATCTTTCAAAACGGCGAGTGCAAGCGCAAAACCTTCTCTCCCTGTTGCTTTTTGCCCGAAGGAGAGAGAAAAGGGAGCGAGGAGTCAATTTGTATTTTCTGTTGAAAAGCATTGGTCCCAAAAACGTTCTCCCAGTTACCTTTCTGGGACCAAAATTCTGATTTTTTTTGTTTCTGCTTAAAACCCTCGAAAAAACGTTTCTAGGACATTAGTGGGCGCACTTCCCTTTTGCTTGTGTTTCTATTTCCTGCCTCTACGGCCTGGAAATGTTCGATAAATGTGGTACTGGACAGGGAATTCCATCCTTTGTGGGCGCTCCTGGGGAGGTACGTTGTTTGCTGAGAGAGGAGCAACCATCTAAAATCGTTATTTTGTTTCAAGAAGGGGTTTAGTGTTCGGGGAGAGAAGACAAGCTCATGAAGCAGCCAAGGCATGCCGAGCAGGAACCACTACTGCAAACAGCTCACGCAGTAGACTCGTGCGCGGGCCATCAGCGATGACGATGAAGCGTGGCTGATTCTTGGATTTGGATTCTTGGATTATTGGAACAGGAAAATTCGTTGCTCTCGGCAGCTTGAAGTATCACTGACGAGGCTGCGCTGCCACATCCCCTCTCTAAATTTCTATTTACACAAGGGTTTGGCGCTCTCTCCCCTTTGTGCATTTTGCCGTGAGCCTGAATCTATAGAACATTTTTGGCTGTATTGTCACCGATTCAACTCTCTGAGAAAAAGGTTGCTGGAGGAGCCCTTGCAGCATCTTGGCCTTAGTTTGAGCAGCCCGCTCTTGCTATCATTTGGCGCCACCACAATTGGGTTCAGCCACGGATCTGTTTGTACCGCTGTTCTAAATTTCCTGATAGAATCTCACCAACTGCCTTGCTAAGTGTTCTAAACTTTTCTTTTCTATAAATTATTACATTTTGACTTAATCATTAATATTTAATCACTCTCTTTATTATTATTCTTAAAATTTTAAAATCAAAACAAATCCCTTTTCTGTTCATGACAAAAAATTCACCGGTGTTGCGCCATTCAATATCGACAACCGAGATTCGGTCATTTTTTACTCAGCTTACCCAACAACAGCCATAAGTTTTATATCGCCTTATTTTTTTAATATACACTCTGCGTTACCAAGAGGAGAGCCGCAGTGCGAACGTGAAGAAATCGCGCATGCTGGCGATGGTGGCCCTCTCCGGTTCGTGCTTCGCATGCGCCCATGGATATGCTACAAATGTACGCGGTGAAAGTGATGAACACCGCCTGCCACTGTAACTCCGGCGGTACGACGGGCTCCCCCCACGATTCCGCGTCGCCTTTCAAACCATTGCACGTTCCCGCGGCTTCTATCTCGCGGACAGCTGCCGTCGAATTCACAGCGGCGGCCACGAGTGAATGATAGGAACGTCCTCCATTCCCTGACTAGAGGAAGGCGAGGGCGAGCTGAATTTTACAAAAGGGAACGTACCATAGATTGGGGTCAGTGGAGAGATCTGCAAGCGTCTTAGAGGTGCGGAGAATAACGAGGATCAGTTGCGGCAGTTGGTTGGGCCGCCTGTTCCTTATACAAGGCGACTAACTTACTATGTGACTGCTTTCACACGATATTTGTCGGTTAGTGCCTGAACAGCTCGCTTCTAGCCCGCACAATAGAAATCATTGAAAGGAGGTAAACGTTAATGCAAGCTGTCTCTTTAATTATATAAAGAAGGCCTTTAGTAAAGATATTAGGCCACTATACACCACAAGAAAGAGGCCGCGGTGGTCGAATTTCGATGGAGGCGAAATTCTAGAGGCCCGTGTACTGTGCGATTGCAGTGCACGTTAAAGAACCCCAGGTGGTCGAAATTTCCGGAGGCCTTCACTACGGCACCTCTCATAGCCTGAGTCGCTTTGGGACGTTAAACTTTCATAAAGCAATAAAAATAAATAGATGTAAGAAGTCCCAACATTGTATTGCAGGCGTACATGATAATAAAATATTTTACAAATTATGTGTTTCGAGCCCCAACTAATTAGGTAAATGTTCTGAGCTGGTTGAGCGCCGACGACAGTTGCTGCAGTATGATTGGTTTGTAGTTATTCCGTATCAAAGAATTAACCAGGGATCCGTGCTGCGTGGAAGAACAGAAAAATTTGGAGTTTTAAGCAGCCACTAGTCGCCAGTAAATTTTAAGTGCGTTCCGTCAGGTTCGAAAAGAACGTAAGACGTGGTGCTTAATTATTTTACTTTAATTATGTTTTATTGTCTGCGATATGCCGAAGCAGAGGACAAATAGTCGGTATTTAAGCTAAATGAATTATCTTGTTTAATAGTACAACGAGGCTTCAGCCACCTATATTTTTTTTTGTAGTAAACTCTCCATTCTGAAGAGA
Source organism: Amblyomma americanum (assembly GCF_052857255.1). Lineage (NCBI taxonomy): Eukaryota > Metazoa > Arthropoda > Arachnida > Ixodida > Ixodidae > Amblyomma > Amblyomma americanum. The sequence goes on along the minus strand of NC_135499.1, from coordinate 135,354,083 downwards.
AGGGGAAGCCTGATACGATTGCTGTGGCACCCCAAAAGAAAAAGAAATCATTTTCAAGCTTAGGCAAAAATAAATTAGTTTGATTGATTCCGACTTATTACCCGTGTGTTAAAGCCCAAAGAAAAACAATGGTTATAGTATCGATATATTAGGTTCAGGCATGACTCCCAAGGAGGCGCTCATGAGTGAAAACTATAATTCTTAAAAGCTTATCTGCTTATCGATCACCCAAAAAGCAAATGATTCGCACTGTGCTGGCCACGTAAAGTTTATGCATCTTTTTAAGAGCTTTGGTTCACGGTTATCTGAGTTGCTGATGTGCCATTAAACACAAAACAGCTGCACATTCTCGTAAAGATTCCCGCCCACATTTCTTGTGTGGAGCCGAATATATCGAAAAGATGGGCTTAAAGAGTCTTTTCCAAGTTACTGGCCACGAATTACAAGCTGGCCTTCTAATGTGTTGGAAATATGGGCCCCATGAGTGCACTGTCTTGAGCTTTTTCGGCTCTGTACGAACTAAAACTAAGCAATACTTAGCACATTTTCAAGCGCAGTGCAAGAGCCTTGATGAAAATTATCATTTCAAGCGTAATCTGAAAAGATAGTGCACACCGCGATATTCGGCCCCACAAAATCTGGTTTACTCAAATGCACTGAAATAACGACGCCTGCCTAAGTTTTTAATCAGTGCTATTTCTAAACCTATTTCATACTACTTTGAAAAACTCAGCGCGGAAGATAAAAATAAAGTAAAAATAAAACCCCGCATTGTGATTTTTTGTTTATTTACATTAACAAGAAAGGAGAGGTGGATGCCGCATAGCGGCTTCAGTTACTCCGTTTCACCAATTCATAGAAACTACACTGATTCTGGAACTTGTCGCTTACACAAGAGTCGACAGTGCCGAACTAAAATTTTGCAACCTACGATTGTATTCGACATCCTTTGAGCAAAAACATCCCAGAAGCCGTGTAAACGCTCTTTGCTGCTTGAATGTGATCTTAACAAAAGAAATAATTCCTTCCGGCAAGAGCTGCTTCGCCTTCTTTAAAGGACATGCAGTTTCTCTCTCCAATGGCTGACCGAATATTGCGGCTGTACCTCGTAGTCGCTTTACATTCTCTGCAGGAAGAAAAAAAAATTTCGCTTCGAGGCATGCACCAGCGTCTGCGAAGTTAAAATCGTCATCTGTCACACAGACATTTCACTCCGACAATTCTACGCTTAGCTTGCGCGGCCATTAAAATTCAGGCTTCATCATTGAATTCAATCTCTCCGCATAATCGCTTTCTTTATATCTGATTGTTTGTAGAGTGAAAATGATTAAAAAACAACTTGCTTTTCACGGTCCGTGCGTAACGCAGTAAAGCTCCTTTTGACGTCAGTGGCATCTGTGCTCCAAGCCCTTGAATGAAAACGCTATAAATTAACGACGCCCACAGTCTGAGCGTACGGTTTTTCCTCTCCGATTATTCGTCTTGTACAGCTGTCTTTAAAACCTTAATAAAATTTATCCTTTACCTCATCAAAAAGTATGAAGATATCGTGACCGAGAGGAATACAGTGCATAAAACGCTAAACCCACATGCCACCATTACTTTTCATTTTGTGCGTCGGAATAACGAGCTGCTTTCGCAAAAATGTCTTGAGCGCTGCCTTTTCATTGTCTGTTTTGTGTATTCATCACGTTACACAAGAAAGCCTTCGCAATTTACGACCTTTAAATGCCGGTTATGCAGCTGAAATTAAGATGCGGTTTGGTTTTTCTGATTAGTTTTTCACATCAACCTTATGAAGCAGTTTACAGTTATGCTTGCAATAGCGGCTGTGAATCGACCGGATGGATGGATGGATGGATGGATGGATGGATGGATGGATGGATGGATGGATGGATGGATGGATGGATGGATGGACGGACGGACGGACGGACGGACGGACGGACGGACGGACGGACGGACGGACGGACGGACGGACGGACGGACGGACGGACGGACGGACGGACGGATGGATGGATGGATGGATGGATGGACGGACGGACGGACGGACGGACGGACGGACGGAGGGACGGACGGAGGGACGGACGGAGGGACGGACGGACGGACGGACGGATCCATCCATCCATCCATCCATCCATCCATCCATCCATCCATCCATCCATCCATCCATCCATCCATCCATCCATCCATCCATCCATCCATCCATCCATCCATCCATCCATCCATCCATCCATCCATCCATCCATCCATCCATCCATCCATCCATCCATCCATCCATCCATCCATCCATCCATCCGTCCGTCCGTCCGTCCGTCCGTCCGTCCGTCCGTTCACCGAGTGCTATAGGACTCGTTATGTGATTTATGAATGTGACATATTTTTGTCTAGGTGCACCGTCGAAATTAAACAGAATCAGAATTTAAATATATTGGGGACTGGAAAACAGTGAACTTCATTTTGTCATTTTGCTTTTAACCTCACAGAGTGTAAAACAATAGAAACAAGGGGTCGTTGGTAGAGGTGGCCGAGGCAGCCTCCTCACCCCCGCGCACCTTCATCCTCCAGAAGCTCCCTCCTCCAATCACCCATCACTCTCTACCCTCCAGGTGCTCCTCCCATAGACGTTTCTCGAATATGCCTTCCGAGCAGCGCCGGGACCCTTGAATTTCTTCTCTCCTTGATATTCTCAGATCCCCCTCCACGGTGCAGAATCTTCGGGCACTCCGCCGTCAAGCTTCCTTTTTCTCCATCGGGAATGGTCTTCTTTGCCGACGAAACCTCCACTCTGACGGCAGAAAATCGCTAGTTCTATTCCCGCGCCCCCTCCACTCCGAAGTTTCTGCCACCTCACGATGACCCGCAGAGCGCTCATGTTGGTGCCCTAAATGCCAACGAAGGCCTTTGTCATGGCGTGGCATGTACAGTTTTGTACGTCGCTACCTTCGGTCGTGCATATCGCCGGTCAACAACGGCAGGCACCACATTGCCCCTCGGCCAGCCCACTGCTGCCTTTGCCATGCCCCGCTCGCCCTTTAGATCGCGTCGGCATCGACTTTTATGGCCCACTCTCATGCACTTCGGCCGGTAATTATTAGGTTATCGTCGCCGTCAATCCCCTGACCGTTATGTGGAGACTGAAACACATCCCGCGGCGACAGCCTGTGACGTCACTCATTTCGTGCTTATACGATTTCTTCCTCCATCCCGGGGCACCTCGGGAACTCCTGAGTGACAGACGGCGTGTATTGGTGTCTGAAGTAGTTTAAGAGCTCATCTCAGCTTACATATTCGTTCACCGTGCGACTACAGCATACCACCCGAAAACAAGCGGCCTCACGGAGCAATTCAATATCACTCAGGGTGACATGCTGGCAATGTACGTCACATTTGATAATTCCAAATGGGTCCAGGTTCTGTCATTTGTAATTTCCACGTACAATACTGCTATTGAAGCCAAAGCAGGTTTTCCCCCTTCCTTTTACTCATCCGGGAATCACGTTGTACCATTGACACCATTTTACTCTGTCATCCTGATGCTTCTTACTACACTGCGCTAACAGAAATCGCCCAGAATGCTGAGGAGTGTCATCAGTTGGTCCGCAGCTGTACCTCCGACGCTCAAAGCTGCAGCGCAGCACGACCACGACCAGCCTGCTCCGACGTTCCACGTTTTGTTTAACTTTCGGTTCCTGGGCGCAGCAGATTTTCCACCAAGTACCATGGTTGTTATTGAGTTGTTTACCTTACGTATCCCGTCAACATCGTTGCTGAGCCAGACAAGGCCTCCGCTGGTCACCGCCACCGTGGTTCCGAGGTTGCCTACGTTAGCCACCTTCAGCCCCATCAAAACCCCCTATTCGTTTCTTCCCCATAAGTCACCAGGATGGCTACTGTTTCCCGCTGGTGCCATTGTTTATTAGGATGAAGATGAGGACCGCGCACCTCTGCCGTGCTTCATCGCCATCGCTGGTGTGCAGGGCGCAAATCTCGCGCTGAAGCTTTTGCCTCCCGCTGGCTGTTCTTTCCTGCAGTGCTCTGACTGCTGCCTGTGTTGGTCGCCGTAACCGGTCAATAAATCCCTTCTTCAGTGGTAATAAACAATATAGAGCTGGAGCAGCGAAACTTCAAAAGGTATTGTATCGCAAAATTAGCACCTGAAAATGCAACATCCTTTAGCAAACACGCCAGAGCTTAACTGGAAGCTAGCAAAGCAAAAAACAAGGATAAAGCTTGTCATCAATAAATGAGCGGAAACGAAGCGTACGTTTGCTTCATTGTGGCTTTTTCATTATTTTTCTTTTTTGTTACATCGCTGGATTTAGCGGGATTTCGCAGCACTGCAAAAAACCATTTCACTGCAGACAGCCGGAAGCAGCACGGTCGGTCGTCGTAATCTCAGGAGAAAATGACGCGGCCAAGGACGTGACCGGCGTCCTAATCTTTGGCCTCTTTTCGTGTATCGAGAAGCTGTGCCTGCTTAGTCCCTCTGTGTGCCCTTCCCCGCTCCATTCCTGCTGACAAATCAGAAGGGGACACAATGACTCCTGCGGATTAAATCGACATAAAAGCTAAAAAAAAAACTTGGCGCTAGATAGAGCCTTCAGTGGTGGACTCTCGAAACACGAAACTAAAATTGCACAGTTTCAAACACATAAAAGCAAAGGAGGTAAATGGAAAGAGAAGAAAATAAAAAAAGTTTCAATCTACTCAAGAAAGCAAAGGCTCATAGCCGGCGTAGAGTTCAACAAAACAAAACTTTAGCAAAAGTGCGCCACCTTCTGCCCCAACTTGCCAAATTACAATAATAGTTCTGTCATTGTAGTACGCAGGGAACGATAAAAGAAGGACAAAGTTGAATTGACGATCATTGGGTCAATTAAGTACGCACCTCTCATTGAACCGCAGAGGGCCACGTGGTGCTTATAAGTATACGTGCACTCACTGTTTCCACAATACTGCTCAACGGGATGTTTTCTCGGGGTGCTGTGGCGTCATGAAATTTTTCTTTCATGGACGCTGACAGCAACGCAGCAAACCAGGAAGACTCCTCTAATAGCGTATAGATGACCAAATAAACTGAATGAAACAAGAATTGAAACAAGAATGAAGAAAAATGCAAGTTGGGGAAACTGCGCAGGTTCAGATGCTCTGGACTAAAGCTGTCTTCCAATTACCGGCACAAACAGAAGAAACGAAATGGGCGCGGATTCGCTGCAATCAGTGCAGCTCAACTCCAACAAGAACTTTGGCATTTCGCGGCATTTTGCAGCTGCGGCAATATAGGTATATAAAGACATTCTGAGACGCAGACAGCTTCCAGAATATATTATAAAACTTTCTCGTAGCAGGGGAAGTAAGGGGATCATTACAATATACATATCGTTTGCTTCGTCATTATAACTTAAGGTACGTAAGGTATGAAGCAAAGCATGCTCTCACGTTTGCCTTTTATGCTCCCAAAGCTGCTTGGTATCTAATCTTGGTATTTGCTTTAGTGTCACCCTTTCTACCTTTACCAAACAATACAAAGCAACCGCAAGAATAACAAGTGAGAACCTTCATGAAATTTTTTTTGTTTTATATATCAGCTTTGTCGAACGAAATGGGGCAAAAGCAGCGATAGTCAGTTTACGTGTGAACGTTCTGTAGAACTGGCCCACGCACGATCACTACCCTTAAGTTACAAGCAATTAGGAACGTTGTGATCTTTTACCGAATTCATTTTTTTATTATTTTTTTGTTTTCTTGGTGCGGTACGAATTATCTAAAGAAATTAGCGCAGAGACAAAAGACACGGAAGGAGACACGTATGACAACAATCGCTTGTTACTCGTTGTGTGTGTCTCCTTCCTTGTGCTTTGTGTCTATTTTTGCGCTAATTTCTTTACATCGTGCAACACCAAATAGCGTGACAGCGCGCCCTTTTGATGCGGTCTTTATAAAGCATAGAGAACTTCTATAGGGTGCCCCAAGGTATCAATCGCAAAGGAGATCTCCATTATAAGAAATTAGAAATTGGGCAACAAAAAAAATAAATGCAGAAAAAATTCGTTAACCGCAGAATTCAAAAGTGCCAGGAACTTCTGAATTATTTCGTTAACAACACATAAAACATAAACTGCACAAAACAATGTAAACAATAATTACAAATACATGTGTAAAATTAGGATCAGAAGAACAAAAGCAGAAAGGATGTTTTGGCTATTTGAGTGCAAACTACAAAGCAAAGTAACAAGAAGAAAATCTTCAGCAAAAGGGAATAACTTCGCAATAAAACTGCAAAGGAATGACAAATAAATGATAGCATAAATATTCTCCATGGCATTGCAGTTAGTAATTAAATCTTCAATGATTGCTGAAACGAGCTTAATTTGAGTGATAATTCAATGTCACTGGATAAATATTTCTATAAAATTTGTAAGGTTTCCGTGTGAGTTGCGAGTCCAAAATCAGTTTACGTGGCCCCCTGAGCACGGACTGATTCCTTACCTCAGTTTGCAAGGAACGTGCGCTACTAAAACAGGCTGCCTTAAATGGCCTCAAGCTGTCCCCGTCTTCATTCACTGTAGACGAAACGTCATCATGCGATGGAAATCTGAGAGGACATAGGATGATTTTTCGCACAGTGAAAACTTCAACTTAGAGGAAGCCTTAATCTACTGGCGACTCTTTCTACTAAGTGAGCTGGACTTTTTTTGGTAGCCTGGCGTGCAGGGAAAGACGAGTATTCGTCTTGAAACATTGTTGGTCGGACCGACTGAACGTCTTTTCACAATGGAGCAGTAAATAGGTTTACATAATGTCCACGTGTTATACATAAATTTTTTCGACATCACGAACTGAGAGTCTAGAAGTTGCATAACTATTTTTAGAAACCTGTTACGCCGATGGGAACATTCGGGACGGCAAAATAAAAGCATGTAATTGAAGGTGAGGAGCTGCACTTGCGAAAAAATTGGCCTGCGCCTGCACATACTAATACCACAAAAGCGCATCAGTCATTGCACAGACATTTCATTGCAAATTGATCAACGTAGGAATAAATAGCAGCCAGCGTGCAACTTTAATGAATGTTAAATTTGGTTTTCTACTTAACCTATGCATGAATCACATGACTTTTATTGGACGGAAATATTAAACGTGCCTCAAGAGATCGGTTGAGCGAAGAAATTGTGCTCTGTGGACAAGTGAGAAGGAAGGACATCTTTTTCGGGGACCATATGTCTTTTAATAGCAGGGATTGTTTTTCCTCGATGCGTTCGCGATTGCTCCAGGCGTTTTCAGCGTAACCATAAACATTTCAAAGATTTCAATCCTTTATATAAGTCAGCTGGATAAGTGTTCACAGGGGCTGCGCGTTATGCCCCTTCGTTTCGCGGCTATTCCAGGCAGAATGTACTCTGTCTTGCAGTAATGTATAATCTCAGTGCAGGCTAAAAGCATGGTTGTTGTGGGAATAATTTGAAATGATCAAAACAAAGCGCACTTTTCACGGATTACTGAATTACCCAACATATTTAGAGACCGAAATAGGGTAGCTTTTCCAGCTGACATTCCTGCTCTGAGCTAAATTTGCAAGCAAAACAGCGATATGTCGTTATTGTTTTTTTAGTTTTCAGCTCACAATCATTCTGGTCGCTGTTTGTTACTGGTACTCTATTTCTGTGTGCATGCTAAATATTTTTTAGAGCTACCTATATTTCGCCAGATTACTTGAAATTTTAAGAAAAAAAGGAAACAAATATAGCGTAACTCTGTAGAAACAAACCGCTCCAGGGTTTAGATTGCATAGCTCTTCCGTGTCCCCGTGTGATGTCGTGGGTACGTGTAAGTGCTTCCTCTGCACGAATTTGAATTTCTCTGATTGAGCCGGAAAACGATCTCTAGTTCGAGCTCCTTCGGGAAATCTTCACTCGTTGGAGTCTTCTCGCGGAAAGCCCGGTTCCAGTACAAAGCTGAGTGTCAACCATAAAAAAAGAAACAGACTGCCAGTACATTATCAGATGTTCTAGGCCCTTTCGCTCTGCAGAGACTCCCAGCAGAATAAAGAAACGGAATTGATTTCATGGAAAGCAGCACAGGTTTGAAGCTAGCCTAGCAAAATATAAGCGTGCGAAGTCGACCTAAGAGGCCTAGTCACTGTATCAACTGAGCACAAGACCCATAACTTCGGAAATATCCTTCTGAAAGAGAATATTTGTTTGCGTTCTCAAGACAGCGTCTGTGGGGGGACAAGAACAAAGAACAGTTACATTGAGTAAACGGTAATCATTCTAGAGGAGATGCATCTTTCGCTTTTCTTAATAATATTGTCTTGGAGGAAAGGAAATGGCGCAGTATCTGTCTCACATATCGGCGGACACCTGAACCGCGCCGTAAGGGAAGGAATAAAGGAGGGAGAGAAAGAAGAAAGGAAGAAATAGGTGCCGTAGTGGCGGACTCCGGAATAATTTCGACCACCTGGGCATCTTTAACGTGCACTGACATCGCACAGCACACGAGCGCCTTAGCGTTTTTCCTCCATAAAAACGCCACCGCCGCGGTCGGGTTCGAACCCGGGAACTCCGGATCAGTGGCCGAGCGCCCTCACCACTGAGCCACAGCAGCGGGCTTTGCTTTTCTGCTCTTTTCACTTTCGGTTTGAAGGTTGAATTATCTATGCAATATGCATACGTATCATGGAGCCCGAGTCAGTGGTTGCAAAAAAGAGTTCTCGCCATTTCTAAAAAACGATGGCTGCCTACGAAAAGCATATATTTAACAAATAAATTGCCAGCGAATAAACGGTTAAAAACACGAACAAATCGTATGCTGAAATCGCTTACTTCAATAATAAACGAATCTTTACTGTTGATTCTCATTTATTTCTGAAGTAGGGCAACGTAGAAGTATGCTCTAAAAGCTTTGTTCCTGACATGGGTCAGCATTTATGGAGGTGAAGAGACAAATTTAATCTTAGAAATCCGGTTGTTAGTTCGTAGAAGTGATAGCCTTCAGCTATTAAATCTGGTTGCTTCATCCCCACCGAGTGTTCTCTAGACTTGATAACAGTTATTATTATCGCGGCCGTGGGCGTGGACAACGACGAGTACGAAGTGCATGTTCTAGCATTGGGCCGCTTGCGACTTTGTTGTTCAGCTGTCTGGCTGTCTCTCCCTGTACATACCTTCAATTAACTTTTGGAAATATATTTGTTCTCGTTTCATTATTGGCGGAGGTGCTAGCTACCAAAACAACCAAGACGAAACTCCGTGGCGGATTCCTTCTGCGAAGTTCAACCATGCCGCTCGAAGGTAATGCTGCGCCGGCACCTGCCACCCAGATGGTCAATATTGCGCCCCTACGCAGCCCGGGACCTACTGCGGAAAAGACAGTGCCGACGTGGAGGACTAGCTCGACCTGTACGAGCGCGTCAGTTCACGCAACAGGTGGCACCCCACCCTTAAGCTGGCCAACGTGATCTTCTCTTTGAAAGGTACGATGAAGATGTGGTTTGGGAGCCATGAGGATCAACACACTAGTCGGTGAAACCTGCCAGCAGAAGGTCCTTGTTGGCTCGAACCCCAGGGTTCAGCATCGCCTAAACCTGGTGACGCCAACCGTCTTCGCAGACATCCGTATACGTAGAGTGCAGTACAGAACGCAACGTCATACACCAGGAGGTGGACAAGATGCTCGCTAATAATATTGCCTCAACAGCGCAACGGGGACTGGAGGAAGCGGCAGCAATAGGCAGGCGCTGACTATCGACTGATTTATTACGGAAACAACACAAAGTATATACTTATACAGTTATAAGTAAAACCAGACACAGCCGGAACGAACCATTCCGGTGAAATGTGGGAAGATATCCCACTTCCTGATCTGACAAAGCCACGGAAGGACTGCTGATGCAAGTTGTACTTTGGTTGTTAATATAAAGCGCTTACATTATTTCACGTACCAGCCAAACTTAGTGTCGGGACAGAATGCGTGTGTTCCTGTAAACCAGCGTGCATTATCACCTTTTGCAACGGAATGTTCTGTGGGAGGGCGGATCATCTTTCCTATTGAAAATACTAGAAAAAAAATTATTCTCTTTCGCACACAGCTGTTGATTGTAAAAAAAAACGAATGTGAGCACAGAAAGAAAAAAAGAGGAACAGAAGATGATCCGCTCTCCGACAGAAAAGAAAACGAATGCTATTGGAGCGCTGCCAGCACACTTGCTGCTCGTGAAGATGCTCAACAGCATGCCGACACATTTCTCTTACCATTTAGCCCCAGTTGTAACGCTCCCAAAGCAGAAGCGCAAATATCACACAGTCATGTGTGGCCCCAACGATATAAGCAAATCCAGCAGCTGCTGAAGCAAAATGTGGATCAGCTACCAGTATTCATCCCCGGTAAAAGTAGTTGAATCGCCATTTAATCTTTTCTCGGACGCATGGAATTTTTAAGGAAGCCAGATCTACTGAAATGTAGAAGCAGTCAATAATTTCACACTAAAGCATGCCCGTGACACCATGCATGCCCATGATATTCATTTAAAAATGGATCCTCGACAGTTAAATCGTGGTTTCTGTCATTCCGAACAAACCGTCAGTTTTTCTTATGGCTTGAAAACACATAGATAATGTGCAAATGAGAGAATAAGCTTCGATCTAGCTTCGCCACAGTGTTGAGCGCATCTTCGAGCTGAGTGTTTATAGACACAAATGTGGACGAATCTCGTACTGTCCGAATTCGAGCTTCATTTAGGCGCGGCATTCATGAATCTACGAGACCTGCTGTGCTCGGGCCCGAACACGTCCTAGGTGCGTTTGCGCCTTGCAATCTCTATCTCCTTTTTTCCTCAGAACACGTAGCTCGCGAATTACTCTCTTTGTGGATACGATTTTTACTCTGCTAATTGAGGTACCTACGCCTTGAATGCAGTATCCAAGAACACAGCCGTACTTTTGAACAGGTATGACTCAAAGTGAGAAGTTTATTTTCTGCAGGCTCAATAAACGTGATTTACGGAGAGTATGCGGTTGTCCATAAGGCCTGTACAATGTGTCAATGAGTACCATTCATCACCCCACGTGCCGCTGCTGTTGGTTGAGAGTACGTAACGGGCGATATAGATGTTGCCCACTTCAGCAAGAATAGTATTATTAGTGGTCAGATTTGAAATATCGCGTCCGCTTCGCTATGGTCATTTATGGACCATGTAAATGCAATGTGATTGGAAGGGGCGGTCATCCTGTAGTTTAAAAGATGTAACTGTGGATGATAACAAAGGAGATATTTCCAATCAGGGACTTTATATAGTAAAGCACATCTGTGTGAGCCCAGCTTTTGAAGTAATCATTGGCACGTGTAGCGAGATGCTTTCGAACCGCCTAGAGTTGTATGTGCATCAGAGAAGCAGGCGGCAACTTTTATGAACGCTTGAGCTGAATAAGTGCTCTAGCACATGACTGCCAGCCAAACGGGACGTCAAAAGCGCCGATACCGCCAAGCTTCCTACACGAGCAGCAGTCGAGAGTGTCGCTGCGCTGTCTCTGGTGTAATGTGCCGTAGCGTCCTCGTTACGCCTGCCATCAAAGAAGCCGCAATAACTTAAAGGCTGCGGCCTTTGAACCACAGCGGTGGCCCTTGTTCCCAGTATAGTAAATGAGCTGCCCCAGGGCCGCTAGTCAGAGACGGTCTCGTCTTCGAGGTTAGCCGGGAGTGCAAGTGTCTGACGACAAACCACTAATGGACTAAAGATAAAAGAAGCACTGGAAGAGGCGTCCGAAAATTCTGGGGTCTCTTAAGAGTAGAGGACGATGGGAAACAGGCGGCCACTCAGAGATATGTGCTTTGAAAAATTGTTTGTTTAGTTTATATTGTTTGGTTTTGCATGGCACTCTATTTTTTCTCAACAACAAAAAAGCGCTTAATTGTCACGTTCATCTCGGCGATCAATTAATGGGTATGCTATAAAAAGATAATATCTCTAAATTCAATCAACTTCATTATTATTATTTATTAATAAAGTTTTATTGTGAGCATAGCTTTCATTTATTTGCGTAATTTCTGCGCTCCGCATATCTTTCAGCGGTGATCCTAAAGCTAAGTTCTTCATTCTATTAACTTTTTACTTCTAAAGAAACCCATTCATGCCTGTCTTCGTTTTACTAAAATGTAGGAGTAAAAAAAACTATGCATCTGATTCATTAAAACCCTTAAGATCTCATCAGGACTTTTTATTGAATTTAACATATTTGTTATACGAAGAGCATAATGCTACGTTGTGGTCCACGCAAAATTGGTGTTACTTTTTCGCTCAACTGACCGTTCGAAATCACAATGGGCTTTTGTGATGACGAGATCAACATCGTAATCAGTAAAAGCGCGCAGTGGGATGATATTCAAGTAACCCTAAATTCAGCCTGCAATCTACCACATTCTACAAGACTACGCGGTCTTAGCCTGGATCTCGTAACATAACGCATATCGAGGCTCGTAGCTGCTGTGGTTTTGTAGCGATAGCTACATTACGGTAGCATTTCGAGCCTTCGGCGTGCCGCCGCCGCCTCCCTGAGGCTGCGCCGCCTCGCTGTCACGTGGTTGGTCACGTGGTGTGGAGCAGCTGCCAGCAGCGCTGCACCGTGGCTGATCACGTGGTTCGTCACGTGATTGGTCACGTGACCAAGTTCCACTCGGCCAGCTGTAGCTATCGCTTCCCTACAGGTTTAACCAGAGCTTAATTTGATAGCGGCAGCGTAAAATAGAGTACCGGAATGGGTCTAGAAGCTCTTGGCTTTCAGTTACATGACTCTGAAATATTAATAGCGGTGTTACCCCTCGTATGCAGCGCTACCTCTTTATATACTGAGGGTTTCTACCACGTCGACATATTGCCATTAATCTTGCACAACGCCTTAATGCTTTGACCCCACGCAATACTGGAACGTTCTAGTCGAGCAAGAGGCAGTCATGCATCTTTCCCCAGCAGTAGCGTGCAAGATTAACGAAGAGCAGCGCTCCAAATTCTCACGTCGTAGTTCGCATCCTTTCAACTTTTTCTCGCCTGCAGTTATTGCCGTTTGTGATCTGAATAAAATTTACCTGGATTATTATTATGTCAGCATCCATCGTAATCTTGGTCTATTTAACAGAATTATAATATCTATATGACCATTTCAGAATGAAATAGAAGCGGTTTTCATTGAAATATAAAATTCCGAACAACTAGAAAAAGTTATTTCATAGAAAAGGAAAATGAAATGTACTTCTTTGAATTATAACCAGAACACGGTTTTGTACAAATTGAAAACAAGAGGTGAGCTTCATTACAATAGATATTCAAGTTACGACTCTAGCCAACTTACGGCTATGCAATGCACTCTAACCCATCAGTGCGCTCGAATTTCTCAATTACACCCGAATAAACTTAAGTTCCTTCGGCAGTCTGGGCTCCTCTTTGCGTATCACTTCGCAGACACGGACACTTTTCTTTGCCCGTTACATAAAGCTTAACCTACACGTAAGAGTACCATGTGATATCATTAGATATATCTTCCGCACAAGTGCTCCTCTGTCGCCTATAGGTTTTGTCTACTTAACCCATATACGCAGAATTGGTCAATCACTGCTAAACATTCTTAGCTCGCGGGAGTCCGTATACCCTTAAAGAAGCAGTGATGCTAAGGTTAAGCGATGCGCCACTGTCCCGGCAAGTGGATGTTTCACACACCTACCAGTGTGACTTGTGAGACCCAGGTTGCTCTTCCCGAGCGACCTCTCGCGACCGTCATTAATTTAACTGCCAGATTCCACATTGAGCAGTTTTCTCACAACCCGGTGAGCAGATTTTGATGACGCTTCAAGGTCACGTGACCTAGGTGAGAGGCCGGACACCTGCTTTTCTCGGCATGAAAACGCCGACGCCGGTTTTCTGCTGGACGGTTCATATAACGCTGTCGGGTGCAAAAATTGCTTTCCTATTCTATCGACAATGCAGTCTATTGAGAAGTTGATTACTTCGTTTCATGCGCCGAATCAGCTACTTAGGTAAACCATAACGCGGTTGCGTTCGATATGGGCCGCATAGGTACTAAAGAAAAAGGCAAGTGACGGCACGCTGCTCCGAGGAGCGAGACATCGGGTAGAGACGCAGTAAAAGTGCAAATGTGAAACTGTTTCATCCCTGAGTGAACCCTAGACAAGGTGCGTTCACCTGGATGCATGCAATTCAGCAGCTTGTGCGACTTAACAGCGGTTGTTCAGCATGAATGAAGATAACGTGAGGAGATAAAGAAAAATAGGTTTGGTTTGGTTAAAGAGGGTTTAACGTCCTAAAGCGATTCAGGCTATGAGAGACGCCGTAGTGAAGGGCTCCGGAATTTTCGACCACCTGGGGTTCTTTAACGTGCGCTGAAATCGCACAGCACACGGGCCTCGAGAATTTCGCCTCCGCCGAAATTCGACCACCGCGGCCTGAATCGAGCACGCGTCTTTCGGGCCAGCAGCCGAGCGCCATAACCACTGAGCCACCGCGGCGGGGTTGAGCTTAACCATGCTTACCCTCAAAACTTATCTCCGAAAAAAGGCAGCATGTACTACCATGCCCTTCTAATGACCCTGCCTGCTGTGACAATATTGCGGCATATTCTTAATTTAAATGATGTGGGCTTGAGATATAGATACACAATATACGGTATAGTTTATAATTGAAACAAGTTATTAACGAAACCTTTAAGTTTTACTTATTAACGCTCCGGGCGGTTTAGTGTCCAGTAGCTGCATTGTGTAATACACCGTGCTTTAACCACTGCAGCGGTTGTCAACGGATCATCACTTTATTTTAAACTTGAAACGCTAGAGCAGTCATTTTGCAAACTTTTCTGACTGCATTTGTCGGTGTGTGAATGGACGCTTTCATTAAGTCTTGCGGCATACTACAAATACCAGAAAATGTTTTTTTCTCGCGTCTCATGCACAGTGCTTCGAGAACAGGTGCGTGCAGCGGGTTTAGATTTAAACTAAAGTGGCTATTTGGGCTTGTTGGTCAGTGATCATGGTTAAAGAATGCAGCGCGAAAAGACAATGACAAACGATGCGCCAGTCCTGCGCACTTCTTCGTTTGTCCTTGTCTTTTTGCGCTGCATTCTTTAACCATGATCAGGTGTAGAGTTTAAAGTGAGGTAAGATAATTAAGTTACGGAAAGCAGCAAGGAGAATCTGCTGCACACAGCTCTTCCGGTGATCTCGGAAACGCAAGCCCAGAGGCGGGCTAATTGCTGTCGTGAATTTGCTCGTTCATCAGTTACGCATGGAAAGCAAGAAAACAACGAGGAGAAGCAGTAGCTGGAAACAAATGATGGGGAGGGCTTTTAATTGACGCAAGCGGTCGCTCGGTAGAGGAAACGAGAGGCAGGCGAGTGAACTAACAATGGAGGACGTCGTTTAATTGGATGCAGCGACCAGGTTATAATGAAGTTACATTAGCTGGGTTCACTCTGGGCCTATCGCTGCAAGACAGACGGGTAAATCATCATTTTTTATACTAAAATAACGTCTGAATGAAAAATACCACTTTCCTCTGCTTGTTTCATTGAGCGAACACTAACATCAAGACTGTGTGTCCACATTTCACAGAGACTCCATGATACCCGCCGTGGTTGCTCAGTGGCCAGCACGCTTGGCTGCCGAGCCCTAAGAGGTGGGTACAATACGGGCCGTGTGGTCGCATTTGGATAGAGGTGAAATGGAAGATGTCTCTGTGTTGTGTGATGTCAGTGCACGTTGAAGAACCACAGGTGACGAAAACTAATCCGGAGCTCTCCACTACGACGGCCATCAGAGCACAATGTGTCGCCTTGGAGCGTGTAACTAAAGATGTCGGTGCTTTCGCGTTTGCCTTCCCATTGCAAGCTCAATTTTTCTCAATGTATATCATGGTTAATGCGCATTGCGATGCATGCAGATATAAAAATCTGCTACTTTTTGTACCCCTCAGGTAGTAAATGCTCGTGTAACATTTTTTTTGCAAGGACTACTCAATAATCTGTTCTTATCAGAAGAGCGCCACTAGAATTGCCAGAGGAACCGGAGTGTAGAACCAGGCCAGCATAGTTATCGGTAGTGTTCACCTACCCTCTGAAGAATGCGTAGCTATACGGGCCTCCGATTTGTTTGTAATGCGGGTTTGGCGCTCGTCATGGCACATCATAAGTAAATTATTATTGTGCTAGTATATTAGGGAGGGGCTAAATAGAAAGCCGGTTTCCTATACCCCGCTCCACAGCTAACATAGATGCAAACAGATCACTCACTTGAATAAACCAGAGCGTGTTTCCTACCTAGCCCGTACGTGCATAAAGCCGTGCTTCATCTTGGCTACATAATACGATGCTGGAGAAGGCAGGGTTTGCTTCAGAACACCATGAAAAATTGCCCGAAGGGTTGGGGAGGGAGGGAGGGAGGGAGGGAGGGAGGGAGGGAGGGAGGGAGGGAGGGAGGGAGGGAGGGGGGCACTAAACCTTGGTGGCTTTTTTCTTTTGATGTATTACGTCTTCGTGCTCTTTACAAACTCTTCCCTGTTGGGACCTCGGCTTCCTTGCTCTCTGGTTTCTTTATCCTTTCTTGCTTCTTCCAGGCTTCCAGCGTAGATTTCGCTTTCTGTCTGTCGTGAACTAGACTTGTTAGAGCAAAGATGTAAACTTTTCAGCATGACGAGCGCGAATGTAGAGAGAAGGCAGCGAAGAAATTAACAATTTATTCCATTTCTCTGTAGCCGCCTGCAAAACTTCTGTCATTTGGCGAGTCTTCTTTCTAGCCGAGAACGAGACACCGGTACATCACTAACCGCTGTACGGCTTCGTGAACTAGAAAAACAAGGTACAGCTTTAGCTAGAAGGAGATGCTGCAAGCAGAAAACTAAACAATGATGCGCTGAGGCGAGGCTTTTCACGTTCGAATCACGATGAGCGCATAGCGTCTGACTGCAACGTCACACACGAATAGAGGGTATTGGCGCCTAGGGTAAAGAACATTCAAAAACGAGTTCCTCACCGCCTGCATTATATTTTCGCCGCTTTGCAGCAGATGCGCATCTGCTTTTTCTCACATCGACGATGACAACTGACCGAGTCGGGAGCATCATTCTGCGAATAGAAATAAAAGCGCCGAGGTCGGGTTGAACACGTTTCATGATATGTGGTACGTCGTGCCGGGGCAGGAATTCTCCGCCGTCCAGGCTACAATTATATTTGGGTGCCACAAAGGAGCTACGATAAACACGAAGTAAAAGAGAGAAACAGAGAATGGCAGTGATAGGTTGAGAAAACGAGGCCAATAACCAATGACAGATGGCGCTGCCGCGTAGGACTAACAAAGCTCCAAGGAAAGAGAGGAAACGAAGGAGACAGGTTGAACAACAACCTACCCGGAGGTCATGACCTATTTCGAGCCACCTACATTTCGCGTCAAGAAAGCGCTCTTCGCTAAAAACAAAACTCAAGAAATCATTGAAAATAAAAATAATCCAACTTGAGGATAGGAAAGCAGCAACCAAGTCTCCATCTCTCCATCGGAAAGAATAAGCCAGAATGTCATCAAGAATTAAAATATGGGACCGCATAAAACTTGTAATGTGGCTGCAAGTTGAGAGTGTGGTGACACACTCTGCACATATTTCCGCGCAGCCTCCGCCTTGTTATCATCCTGCCCAGCCTAACACGGGCACAGGCTGGACTGTGTTCCCGATAAAACACAGCGCCACCGCTGCGTCACCCCAGGCATGCGTCATCGAAAGTGGCTACAAAAACAGGCTGCCCGGCTGGGAGGAGCGCTAGTCTACCGAATCGAGCGTAGCGTCGGTATGCTTGTCCGCTGCCATCGGCAATCGAATAAACCCTTGTTACGTTTCTATGGTGGGATTCGTTCTTGGGTAGAAACGAAATCCCACAAGAGCATTCCTTTTTTCTCGCCGTTCCTTCAGGGGGTCCGCGCGGTGGCTCAGTGGTTATGGCTCTCGGCTGCTCACCTGAAAGACGCGGGTCGCAGATGCCGAATTTCGATGGAAGCAAAATTCTTGAGGCCCGTGTACTGTACGATGTCATTGCACCTTAAAGAACCGCTGGTGGTCGAAATTTCCGGAGCCCTTCACTACGACATCCCTCGTAGCCTGAGTCGCTTCGGGACGTTAAATCCCCATAAACCTAAATAATATACCCTAGGGGACTACGTGGCAATCCGCTAAGAGTATTGGACACCAAGAGAGGGCCTCTTTTTCTGTTTGTAGCTTGGTGCCGCTAAGGTAATATTTGCGGAGAAATCTGTCCGCTCAGAAGAAGACGAAAAGGCAAACGAACACGTCTATGGAAATCGCCTCTGCGCAACACAATGTACATACATTCCCGCCACTGGGCATAGCTTGCCGTGTTTGTCATGAATTGTTCTTTAGTGAGCTAGAAGGAAAGAAAACCAGTAGTGAGCGATTTTGTTGGTTACTCTCGCACAAACTCCTCTAGATTCAGTGTTTCTTGAAATTATCTCCACTCTGTCTGGGAAGATCTGACCTTTTTTTTTATCAAGAAAAGCATTCGAACAAACTGAAGCAAGGAAACTAATTCGCATTCAAACACCTTGAAAAAAAAAATCAAGCAAGAAAAGTTAAGAAAAATAGAAAACGACAAAATAAAAATGAAAAGGTCGTTTAATTGCTTAGTCGTTACGGCAATTAAAGTTGCGACACTAGCCACATTTTTAAATCTGAAAGCTGTATTCTGCCTTCTACCGCTCTTTATCACCCTTCATTCATTACTTTTTAAGCTATTTAAACGATCTAAAGAGTAAAAATATATACTTGTGCCACGTCTTCAGTGCTAACATTCCTTGTACCTGGTGAGCGTTGTTCGTAACCGGTCTCCATTAACGATAATAATCGTAAATAAATTAAGCGGATAGCAATTCTGATCTGCTCCTTCTTCAATGAATTATACCGTGCCGCGAGACAATACGGTTGCTTACATTGTTCTCCAGGCGGAAACGTGGCGCACAAATATGGCTTAATCTGGGAGTCAATAAAAATCACACTACAAACACTCACACATCCATGGGAACAATGCTTTCTCCCAAGCAGTGCGGACAGCAAGAGGGCAAGTTCACAAGGATGAAGAAGCTATGCGCAGATATAATGCACGCAGGAATTCAAGCAGAAATAAACGAAAGAAGTTAAGTGAGAAGGCATCTATAGGAACTACCTCAGAGGCACTAGCAGAAAAAAGTATTGCAATGCTGCTGTGGCAGCGACCGTGGACGCTGCTTGTGGAACAGAAAAAGTTTACACTAACATTCACGCAGTACGCAAAAGGCTCGCCTGACTATCCTCACGACGTTTTAGCGTGCTACCCAAAGCGGCGTCCGGAGACGTATGAGAGGCTAGGCGGTCCCGTCTTTGTTGATGTACCGATTGAATCTGTCGCGTTGCAGCGTTTCTTTCAATTTTCGTTCACTTGGTCCGTGCAGAAAAAGAATGTCGCCAAACTGGGTATGGTTCACCGGCATGTTGAAACGCCGCTGAAAAGGCGAAAGACGAAAAGCCAAACTTATTTCCGATCAAGGTGTCGGGATGGCGTGCGAGTGTTTCCAAGTAGCACGATGATTTGTACTCTTATATATAACAGAGACTATAGGGACGCTTAGGTCGCCTTGGGAGTGGAGAGCGACAATATTAGAACAAACGTCACTGCTACCTTTGTCAGTTCTTGGACAACATACACAGTGGTGTCATTGTTATCAATTTTTTATTTTCACACATAATTATGAGCTGAGTGATTCTGTCGAGTACGTTTTTCAACCCGCTTGTCTCGCCCTTTCAATGCAAATTCACCGCAGTGAATGCAGTGAATCTGCATTAAGTGAATGCATATGTGAATGCGGTGAATGCATATGTCGGCCCGTGAATATGCATTTACTTTTTCTTTCCTGTTGTAATAGCACGCATAAGTACTACAGCATTTCCAACGAAAGTTAAAATTGAACGAACTATAACGCTACGTTTTCAGTCAGCGGTTCATTGCAGTATCCGAGACTTCTAGTCAGCACTTCTTCACTAGTGAATTTCATCTGAATCTATTGGACGAAAATTCTATTTCCTGTGAGTTTTGGCAGGGCAAGCATGGATTACGCAGTGCATGCAATACGGGGATATTGTGCGGCAGAGCTTCCATTCACCGGAGACTCGAAGCACAAGCACCGTTAGCGCGCGTTGAAAACTTCGCCGCGTTGGCGGTATACCCATAGGAGCCAGGCTTATAAATAATGTGAGCTGTTGCGAACTCTGCGGTAGAGTTAAGGGAACTTTTGACCGTGTATGTCTTACTTCTGTCCCTTTACGCCCAGGCATTGAGCGCAGGGGCCTAGCTCCCGTGAAATGTTTTCCTGTTTTCCTTACTTTTTTTCTTTCATACAGCACCCAACGACTGCTAACAAAGAGCGCCCTATAAATTGCGATTCATGGTGGCAGTCTAGAACAGGGATCACGATAACAATAAATTCTGCGCACATAGGAGAGCATCTGGTCTATTCTTCCCTTTCATATTATTCAGTTAAGCTGATATTTTTTCCTCCAGAATATATGTAGTACGGAAGCAGTAGGTTCGTGCTTTTTTGTTTAGATGTGTACTTCTAAGAGATGATAAAGCCTGTGCACAAACGGCTTCTCCTAGTGCGTATGCATGTTAAGACAAAGCATAGCACTGTGCGGTGAACTTGTATTTTTGTTTTGTTTGTGTTTTGAGGCCTATGTTTCTTTCGCCTTAAGCCCCCCCCCTCCCCCCCTCCCCCCGGTGTATGCCTGCGCCGGTTTAAGAGCGAACTTTATGCTATTGATTTCTTTCTACGTGTGCGCTCCGTTACCCCATAAGCAGTACAGGTAATTGGCCCATTATGGCAAAGGCCGGCCCTACAAAGGACCAGGATGAAACCATCGGCCCAGGATGAAGCCATCCTGTTGCAATATTTGGCCGATTACCTGTGCTGCTTGGGCCCGTTCGTGCATCGATAGCACAAGTGAAACTCGGATTTTTTTCAGCTGACTTCATTTCATGAAAATCGAACGCCGGTAGTGCTAGTCTTTTGACTGTTAACTATTTCACGAACCGGTATGAAGGTTTGTCCTTGCGTCTGTACCGAATGTAGCACGCTGGAGTAGATTAGGCAATATGATGTAGAGTTTCAACCAGACATGGTTTCTGAAG
Organism: Amblyomma americanum; assembly: GCF_052857255.1. Lineage (NCBI taxonomy): Eukaryota > Metazoa > Arthropoda > Arachnida > Ixodida > Ixodidae > Amblyomma > Amblyomma americanum. Next base: position 135,332,865 of record NC_135499.1, on the reverse strand, counting down.
CTATTATTCGAACTTATTTGTCAGTTCAGGTACCACAGAGGTCAACCCTACATTCTGCGCAAAAGCAGGCTCTACGAAGTTAGGAGAAAAGAAATGGACAAGGACCGAGTGCGAAGCACTGATTTTAAGCTGTTTTATTTCTCTAAGAACATAACCTTTACATCTGCACTGCGGCATTATGGAACGCATGCAGCACCAAATTGAGGGAACAGCATTACTTAGCTTATTTTCTCAAGTAAGACAGATCCTCACTGATCGAAAAGTCTCCAAGTCTTTTCACTCACTATCAGCTCTTTCTCAACCCTCAACTCTGACGACGACAGTTGCACAAAACACCTCCCCCTACGCCAAAAAATAAACAAAATAAATTGACCATTATACGTCGCTTGCACTCCATAGCATTCTCAAAAGCCACCATGCGCACGGGAGAGTCATAGACTGCGCACAAATTACGCCAGGAATACTCTGGCAAAATCCGCGTTGTATCTCCTTCCAATAACTACCACTTAAAACTATAAACTTGTTTCATGATTTCCAGGGAAACAAATCACTTTGATATTTAGTCAAGCTTCTGACACAGCTGAGTCAGAACACAAAATTCTGCAATGCCCTAATATAGCCAGGTACATTGATAAATCTTGCTCCCTGCTTTCTAATGTCACCCAAAAAAAAATCAAGATATGCGCAAAGGTTGGTGTAATTAAACTTTTTTTGAAGCGAAAGCTTCACCAGGCTAGGTGAAGCCGATTTCGTCGTGCGTTGCATGTTGACCATATGGCAATGGTGGTGAGGAGGGCAGTCTCTCATGCCTCTCGAGTAGGGGTGCCATATGTGGTCCACCATGGTGTCGCACAACTTGACCTTTGACCTTTCTATTAGCCGATAGAGGCTGGTAGAATAGTCACGGGAAAATCGCGTGATGTCTCGTGATGGAAACTGCCCTTGTAACGTCAGTCTGGGGAGAATAAATAGGCCGCAACGTTCATTGCGTGAGCAACCTCTCGTGATTACCAATTAATTTAACTGCCACCTGCTAGGGCGGCAGGGTGGACGCGCTGCCTATCCAGTGTGCGGAACGCGTACAACGTTACAGACGCCAAGCCGCGTCTAGTGGCCCGATACACCACAGCTTTCACTCTCTAACCAAGCTTAGCAGTAGTTAAACCGCAGCTAAGTTTTTGAGCACCAAGAAAAGCCCCATTCTCTTCCGCGCACCTAATCCAGGAAACGACTAAATGTGAACAAACCACAGTGCTACGCTTATTGCAGAATAAGGATAACTTTTGCCCAATATGGCTGTGCACACAGCCAGCTATACAGGGCTCCTTCTTCAGCCTCATTCATGAATGCATAATTTATATTGTAACGAAGACAGGACCGGCACAGACCACAGTCTCAGTGAAGTCCAGCGCACAGCAGGCAACTCACAAGATGGCTGTCCGAACCACACACACACTTCGTCTTTGTCCACCGGCACACGCACACTTCGTCCTCATCGTCGGCGCGCTCCCATGAGCACGCGCCATTACCCCCTCCATCAAGGCGGTGGCCCGACGCCGGAAACGAGCACGGACAGCAAAGGTAATGTTCGGTATAGACGGCGGACGGCAGAGAATACAGAGAGCTGTTAAGCTGGTAAAGCGGCGGGTTGCAGCCTGTCATGGTAGGGCTTCATGCGCACCACGTGGACAATCTCGGTCGGATGGCGCCGACGTGGTGAGGAGGTCGTGTCCCGCGGAAAAACTTCGTAGGTGACATCACTTATACGACGAACCACCTCGTACGGACCGAAGTAGCGTCGGAGGAGCTTTTCGAAGAGTCCGCGGCGGCACACAGGTGTCCATACTCATACAGAGTCGCCGGGCTCGTACCGAACGCATCGGTGTCGGAGGTTGTAGCGACCAGCGTCGAGTTGTTGTTGATGTCGAATCCGGCACCTTGCGAGTTGGCGGGCTTCTTCAGCCCGCTGGACGAATGTGTCAACGTCAGCGTAGGGGCCGATGTCTCCGTCGTTGTGAGCAGCGGGTAGCATAGCATCCAGCATGGTAGTGACACACCGTCCGTAGACCAGCTGGAAAGGTGTAAGACGGGTAGTCTCCTGTTCTGCCGTATTGTAGGCGAAGGTTGCATAAGGAAGAACTTCGTCCCACGTACGATGCTCAACGTCGACATACATAGCAAGCATATCTGCAAGCGTCCGGTTGAGGCGTTCAGTCAAGCCGTTTTTTTGGGTATGATAGGCTGTTGTCGTCCGGTGACTGGTGTGGGTGAGTTCGAAGAGAGATTGCATTAATGCCGCCGTAAAGGCGGTTCCACGGTCCGTGATGACGACTGATGGCGCACCGTGACGCAACACGATTGATGTCATAAAAAACTGAGCCACTTCTGCAGCACTAGCGTGGGGGAGCGCCTGTGTCTCGGCGTACCGCGTTCAGTAGTCCGTCATCACAACAATCCATTTGTTCCCAGAGGAAGACAATGGGAATGGGCCCAGCAAGTCCATGCCCACTTGTTGGAAAGGTGTTGTAGGCGGTGAGATGGGCTGGAGAAGCCCTGCGGGTTTAACTGTTGGCTTCTTTCGTCGCTGGCAGTCACGGCAGGTCCTCACATATTGCTGGACTGATGAGAGCAACTTTGGCCAGTAATACTTCGCACGAATGCGGGCATACGTCCGCGTAACACCCAAATGGCCAGCCGATGGCTCGTCGTGGCAGGCGTGCAAGATTTCTGGACGGAGTTCGGATGGCACAACCAGAAGAAAGGTTTCCGTGTTATGGGCGAAGTTCCTCTTGTAAAGGACGCCATCTAGGAGACTGTAGGAACCCAAACCTCGAACGAAAAGCCGCGGAACAGCGACGTTAAGGCCCTCCAGATGCTCGATGAGCGGACGCAACTCTGAGTCAGCCCGTTGACGCCGGGCCATATCGGACGACGTGACGAGAGCAAAAAACGGGAAGTCGTCCTCCGTTTCGGCCGGAGCAACGTCGGCAGGTGCACGTGACAAACAATCGGCGTCATTGTGCTTACGGCCGGACTTTACACTACCGTGATGTCGTATTCCTGGAGGCGAAGGCTCCATCTCGCAAGCCGTCCCGAAGGGTCTTTGAGATTGGCTAGCCAGCATAACGAATGATGGTCACTGACAGCTCGAAACGGATGACCATAGAGATATGGTCGGAACTTGCTAATCGCCCACACTACCGCAAGGCATTCCTTCTCTGTGGTAGAGTAGTTTGCCTCTGCTTTCGAGAGGGAGCGGCTGGCGTACGCTATGACTTTCTCGTTACCATCCTGCCACTGAACGAGAATAGCGCCGAGACCAACATTGTTGGCGTCAGTATGAATTTCAGTGGCAGCTCGTTCATCAAAATGGGCGAGTATTGGGACAGTTTGTAGGCGGCTGTGTAGCTCGTTGAAGGCAGATTCCTGATCATTATGCCACACAAGATACATTGTCTCTAGTAAGCATTGTAAGGGGCTCGGCAATTGTGGAAAAGTTTTCAACGAAACGTCTGTAATAGGCACAGAGGCCCAGAAACCTACGAACGGACTTTTTGTCGGTTGGGCGCGGGAACTGTGCCACAGCGGCAGTCTTCTCCGGGTCAGGACGAACTCCGTCAGCGCTTATCACGTGACCAAGAAAACTGAGCTCTTCGAAACCAAAGTGACACTTTTGTGGCTTTATCGTCAACTGTGCCGAACGGAGCGCCTGTAACACCATTCGCAGCCGGTTGAGGTGTTCCTCGAAGCTAGGAGCAAAAATGACATCATCAAGGTACACTATGCATGTCTGCCATTTCAGCCCAGAAAGAACGGTGTCCATCATGCGTTGGAAGGTTGCTGGCGCAGAACAGAGTCCAAAGGGTAGCACTTTGAATTCATAAAGGCCGTCAGGTGTCACGAACGCTGTCTTCTCTCTGTCCCTTTCGTCCACTTCGATCTGCCAGTAGCCATTCTTAAGGTCGAGTGAAGAAAAATATTTAGCGTCACGCAGTCGATCCAAGGCGTCGTCGATACGTGAAAGGGGGTAAACGTCACGTTTCATGACACGATTCAACTTCCGATAATCGACGCAGAATCGCAAGGTGTTACCTTTTTTCTTCACCAATACCACAGGCGAAGCCCAGGGGCTCGTGGACGGCTGGACTACGTCGTCTGCAAGCATTTCTTGCACTTGGGATCGTATAGCCTCTCGTTCCACCGGCGACACTCTGTACGGGTGTTGGGATATGGGGCTAGTCTCCTCGTTGACGATGATGCGGTGTTTGGCTACCGGGGTGCGCCCTACCTTTGATGTCGTGGCGAAGCACTCTGCGAAATCGTGAAGGAGCTCTAACAAGCGCTGCTTCTGACCCACCGACAAGCCGGGATTAATGTCCACGGTAGACAGAACGGTTGCTGCATCGCGTCCGTCCTGCGACGGTAGCTCCAGAGCACATATTTCTGCGGGCTCAACGAAGTCGGTAACGTATGCGACGGCCGTTCCTTTCGCAATAGGCTGGAACTCTGTTCCGAAGTTGGTGATCAAGAGACCCAGCACCTCCACCAAAAATGTAACGAAGACAGGACCGGCACAGATCACGGTCTCAGCGAAGTCCAGCGCACAGCAGGGAACTCACAAGATGGCTGTCCAAACCACACACACACTTCGTCTTTGTCCACCGGCACACGCACACTTCGTCCTCATCGTCGGCGCGCTCCCATGAGCACGCGCCAATATCGTACGATGTTCCGCTGAGGTCAAGCACCGCAAGGGAGTCATTTTATTCCTTAATACGCACTAATGCTTTAAGGAGTGTGCCCTACGAAACCACCGTAACCTGACGCAGGTTCCAAGAAGTAGTTGATTTTGTAAATGTAGCCTGGAAGCAATAATCTTTATTTTTAGTTTTAAAAACAAAACGAGCTATATCGAGAAGAAATGCGCTCTAGGTATGTTTCATATGGTCGTTAAAATCCGCAAGCATTAACTGAGCGTTTGTCAGTACACTCGCGTTATAGACAGTCTATTTTCAGTTGTGAAATTACTGGATCGCAGACTTGTAAATTGGCAAGAGATGGAAAACGATGTGGAAGGAAGTGTGCTAATACACTTTTATTGGTAAGTGTATCCCCAGAAAACTAAAATTGAAAAATAGAAAAACAAATTGCAGCCCAGTGTCACTTCACATTTCCATATCAAGACATAAACCTCTTAAGCAAGACTTATGTGAAGAAATCGTGAATGCATGCATGACAGCAAACTCTCTTTATATTTAGCCACCCTTCTATTCCCACAACTTTTGAGATCCTTCACTGTTTTTCTTCAGGTTCGCTGAAAAGCGCGTTTTAAATCTGAACATCTCAAGCTTATCGATCGGACCAGGCTGGAGGGGAAAGGTCAGAGGGCTCTTGGACTGAGAGGACCTCCCGAGCAGGTTTCTAACTTTGGTATTAATAAAAGTTTCTTCTACATTTCTGTCTTCATCCTCCAGGTAAAGAGAGACGTAAAGAGAGGGTTTGCTGGAATTAAAAAAAAAGTTCTTTGCATTCCTTCAGCGAATGGAAGATGTTAAATGTGAAATAAAGAAGTACGGGAATACCTGATAGTTGCTTTGGCAGAAGCTTATCCAAAATTTTGATCTTGTGTCAGTCAAATTCTTTTCTGTGTCGTGTCGGCTGAAAAGGCTTAACGTGCCTTGCTCAGTATCCGCAGAATTGGTAGCACGTTACGCTTAGCACTGAATATATTCCAGTGTGATATGGCTGAAGGGCAATTTTCCCATTACGGGGGCAATATCATTTCAGGGGCGCATTTTTTTGAGACAGCCGGACAACGGCATCCTGGCAACCTTCATACTACAAGGCACACCTTATGCAAAATCCTTGTTCCTCGAAATGTGTAGATGTTTCTAAATTATCCCGCCACAGGTCGTGATTCGTATATAATAAAGTTCCCCCCAGAAAACACATTCTTCGGATTTTTTCTAGCTTTTAAATACAAACAGAATTTGCAATCCAGCAACTGAACACTTCACACTTTAAGGAGTCCACATTTCTTCGCTGCAAATCGTGTTCCGTTTTTGCGCCTAAAATCAGCTTTGTCTGTGACCCTCTTGAGAGATAAATGCCCCTGAACAGAAGGTTTTGCGTTCTCCACTTGCTTACAAATCGCAATAACTGCTCAGGGTAATGCAGAGAAAGACAAACAGAAACCTCGTTTAAGACAATGATTGCATCCTGCGAGTACTGGCCTAACGCCAACGCATGACGTATTTTCGAATGCTTTGAGAGCAAATGCTTTCAGCTAGGCTGGTAACGCGCTGGGTCTGCCAGCAGAATGTTTCCGGAATAAAAAGGGGTATGTTGTCAGGCGGAACTTCACCGCATTCGTAGTTAGGTCCAAGCGCGAATAAGTACTGCAGGATATGGAAACGCGATCTCCTGGTGGCCTTTCGAAAACTGAAATGCTTTAGCTTCCATTGTGGACCAAATTCGGGGGACATCCTCGAGAAACCGCAGCGAATCTCAGTGCGAAAATAATGCCTGTACACGAAGTCGAATCTGAAGCCACGCCTGCCAAACAGTACAACAGACCGTGACCGACACAAGAGCCCGGTTCCCTCATGGCATCTCTTTCACCACCTGCAGTGTCAAACGTAAGAAAGAAGTTGTAGGGTTTTAACGCAGTGAAACGGAGTAGACGTGCGAAACCATGTTTAGCCTGATTGGTTCATGGTCTTGCTCTGCTGGGTCGTCGGCACATGTGACGGTGATATTAGTTCCGTAGTAGTATTAGTTGAAGAAGACGATTACCTGCAATGCACAGAGCTAAAGTATGTTAGTTCCACAATAGTAGTAGTTGTTCAAGACGACGATGTGCAATTCACAGTACGAGAGTGCGTTGCAGTTTAACACGAGGCACGATTGGCTGCGGAGATAGCATCATGCTCTCGTGCAGTGGCCAGCGAACCGCACCTGTTCGCGCCGCCACGGGCTCGGATCTCAGTCGCGACAATATTTCTTTATTTATGGTGCGGCCAAGGTCACCCTCAAGGTCAAGCTTTACACAAACTTGGTGAGCCAGCTAGACTTCATGAAGTAGTGTTATGGCGCTAAAACACCAAGAAGATTGTTAGGAATATAATGCGTCGCATATTGTCTGTGTGTATACATACGTGCGTGCTCGGAGGCATGGGTGGATGCATTAGACGCATCTCCTTACCGAAGTCTGCAGACTGTTGCTTTCCAAGCTAAAATTTCAAGAAATACGCTCTGTAAGAACAAACATAGGAAATGCAGTGCCGAACGGACAGTGACATTTTGTCTAAGACTAATATTGAAAGCATCGTGCTTGTTTGAAGTCGTATAATTAATATACATTTAGTTATTTGAGTAGCAAGAAGCGTGCGCAGCAAGTTCATTCAAATTATAATGATGAATAAAGTAGAGTTTTTTTTTAATTAGAGGAAGCAGCTGGCGACTGATCTATTATTAGAGTTCGGTGCGAAGCTTTCTTGACGTTAATAATGGTCATTATATTACTCATTCAGTTACAACTGCAAACTTAAAGTTCGTGTCGCCAATTTGCAGATTTATAAACTGGTCCCTGTCATTTAGTGCAACCGGTTTGTGCAGTGCAAAATACCGATTTTTTTACTTGGGAATTAAAGCTTGAGCGGTGTAAATAAAATTGACTTTTGTGGACACTCCAATGTGCTGACGGCAGCCAAAAGCAAAATAATTAGGATGCATATATTTAGGTTTTCATAGATTTCTGGATTATTTTGCATATGATACATAATTGACATATAGCAGGTGGGCAATATGCGATAAGAGACAGCTTCGAGGGGAATTTGCAGCTTCATTCCAGCGTTTTATCTAACTGTAGATATTTCCACGATGAGCTCTAGGCTCCTATTAATATAAGACTGCCAAGTTGGATGTATTACTCTTAAATAACTGCAGAATACTTCCGTGGCTAGGAACCGACACTTTATTCTGTTTCCTGGCATGTCAGAAAATTTATGTGTTATTACATTTCACTTTCAAGCCATTTTCCACAAAACTGCACAATGTCAGCAAGTTGGCACTAGCTGATTCGACAACCATTGCAACTGCATCCAGGGCACATCCCGAAAAAAGACACTCAATACTCGGCGAGGAGAACAATATGAAAATTAGTTTTTGAGGGACTGAAACGGCGCAATAATTGTCTGGCATCTTGGTGGACACCTAAAGGGAAGGTATAAAAAAGGAAGCGAAAGACGAAATGGAGTGAGAAGTACCGTAGTGGAGGGCTCCGGAATAATTTCGATCACCTGGGGATCTTTAACGTGCACTGTCATCGCAAAGCACGCGGGTGCCTTTGCGTTTCGCCTCGATCGAAATGCGGCCGCCGCGGTCAGGTTCGAATCCGGGAACTCCGGTTCAGTAGCCGAGCAACCTAAACACTGCACCGCGGCACTGATCAGGAGGTGAATCTGGAAGTTTTCAATGACTACATACTGCGCCGACACTATAATACCGCAGAAACTTGAGTTCACTAGCTATCCATGCAAAAGTAACTTTCCGTGCTAATTATATCATATCTGTAGACGAACAACAAGGATGAATAATCAGTGTGACGAGGAAAATTTTTTTGCTGAACGCGTTTATTTTTCACTTTTCTCTAGCTCCCTATAACAGACAGAATCACGCATTATAAGCGCGTAAGAGGCAAAATGTTTTCGTCTTAATTTTCGCGGGGTGCGGCCCCTACCCGAAAGCGAGATTTTGTAGCTCAATTTTCAGGTTGAATTCTGGCGAAAATCCTTTATTGTCAGTCACAGCTTGAATCTATATCTCGCTTACAGTTCTATCTGTGTCTAGCACTTGGTATTTAAATCCGCGGAATGCATTCCTGCTTCTCTTTGTTGAGGCGAGGTCTTTCTTCTAGACACATCCCCGGTACACAGACTTGTCGGCACGGAAGTTGCGGCCAGATGCCCGCTTTCTGTGTAGCTCGGCGTATGCGCACCGCCTTCTTGATAGTGACAGTAAACTGTGATTATAGGCCAGACCGAACTTTTGCCGAATGAAATTGAGGTAATTCTTCGAATCGGCTGAAGTGCTTTATTCTCTCGTAATATCCTTGCTTCCTATTGCGGACTACTTAAAGGCGGCGTGATAGCAACAACCGGCTACAAAATATTCCTTCATCTTCGCTTCCTTAGCTCACATAGAGAACAGAACTGCGTAAAGCAGGAAAGTTTTCCTTCGTATGAAGGCAAAGCCTTTTCTGTGCCCTTAAAAACATGTCTTTTATGATACAAACGACCGCTACTAGCCGAAGCCACAACCCTTTAATGTAGAGTTCACTCGCGCAAATACTAGAAGCGTTTGTTTTGAAATTGCAATCCAATCGTCACCAGCGCTTTTCACTTGACAAAAATGCTTCAATATGTAAGGCAGGCTATTTCGAATGAAGAACTCGCAAACATGCGATGCGCCTCGGAAAAGACGACTCTATCGCGAATTTCAAAGAAATAAGACATAATAGACTACTACTGCTTTCCTCGAAGTCAACGCAAATTTCGCCGAGAAGAAATGGGCGTGCAAATTTATCGAATGCTCGTACGTTCATCCATCTGCAACGGAAGGGGTCTGATGCGGCAGCAGTCAGTTCGATTTGCTTTCCTTCTCACTGCTACTTAGTAGCCCAAACCGTTTATGCTCTTTCGTTGACGACGTGGCGCAGTACATAAAAACATTGCATCGCATCTCGAGATTAAGGTCCCACTCCGTCGAAAACGAAATTGCTTCCGCTCGGAAGGTGCATCTTTGAGGAGCAGCGCCCTGTCTTCGAAGTTGGCTGTCGGAAAGATGGAAATATATTTTCATGAGTACCTGTCCCGCTTTCGTTAATTTGCAAAATAAATACCTTGAGGAGACATAAATGAAAGCGCGTCTCAAAGCAAACGCTAAGAAAGGACACGAATGACTGAAATGCTTCCTAATAATAATAATAATAATAATAATATAACAGGTTTTTGTGGGAAGGAAATGGCGCAGTATCTGTCTCATATATCGTTGGACACCTGCATGGCGCCGTAAGGCAAGAGATAAAGGAGGGAGAGAAAGACGAAGCCAAGGAAGAGGTGCCGTAGTGGAGGGTTCCGGAATAATTTCGACCACCTGGGGATCTGTAACGTGCACTGACATCGCTTACCGCGGCGGCTGGTTTTTATGGAGGAAAAACGCCAAGGCGCCCCTGTGCTGTGCGATGTCAGTGCACGTTAAAGATCCCCAGGTGGTCGAAATTATTCCGGAGCCCTCCACTACTGCACCTCTTCCTTTCTTCTATCACTTCTTCCTGTATCCCTTCCCTAACGGCGTGGTTTAGGTGTCCAACGATATATGAGACAGATACTGCGCCATTTCCTTTCCCCAAAAACCAATTATTATTATTATATTGACATCGCACAGCACACGGGCGCCTTACGATGTCAGTGCACGTTAAAGATCCCCAGTTGGTCGAAATTATTCCGGAGCCCTCCACTACGGCACCTCTCTCTTCCTTTCTTCGTTCACTCCCTCCTTTATTCCTTCCTAGATTTCTGTTTTAGAGAGCCATCAGAAATTTTAGTGCTTTCGCGTCCTTTCTTTTCACGGTAATATTTCTTCTTGAGTACAATACAATTTTTTTCTCTTTTGCTTCTGGTACTTTTCATAGTACTCCAAGCTTCCAGCAAAATCATTAAACTTGGCTACTTGGTGAGCAGTGGCTCAGTAGCTCTGTCGTGTCTGTCCTTTGCATCGTCCCTTGACTTTGGCAAGCGCTCTGCGAAACGCGCTGTGATTCCATAATTTCAGAACTTCGCCTCAATTTTGATAACCACGTGATCATATTATGGGTTGTCCACACTGAAAAATCGAAAGTAAAGAGTGTCATCGCGAGGCGGGAAGAACACCATACATTGCGTTTTGAATGTACTGCCTTTGTTTCCGACATTTGTCGGTACCGTTTGTTTTATGGGGCTTATAGGTTTACGTCGTTGCTGGAAGAATGATTTGTCAGAGTGCGACCAGACATCAGTGAGTAAACTGAGCTTCATCCTCTAGATGACAAAACATCATAATTGCTCTCAGAACGCTAAAACCTACAAACCTACAGATGAGCTCTATACTTTCATTTCGTAATATACTTACCGCGAGCCATGACAGGTTCTTTTCGATTAATTTGACACTCGACTGCAAACTGCGCACCGAGACGCAAAATTTTCATCCCCGTTCTATGATTGCATTCATTCTAACGAAGAATTACAGCATGAGCTCGTTCCAAACACCTTATTCCAATGCGCTCGACCGTCCTTCTCAAACCGGAGGCCTATTCTATCCATTTGCACATTCGTGCTTCGTCCTCTACAGCTTCTCACGGCCTAAACGAGTAGATGATTTCCTCAAAAGCTCACGTTTCTTAGTCTTCACTCTATGACATGAATGTCTCTGTCTCCCTATTCACACAAACATCCTTGTGTGAGAGTAAGGGCCAATGCAATAGCAAACAAGTACTGATGTTATACTTTCCTCTCTTCATCAAACGATTGGGTGTCCCGGCGCTCAAGGTTCGTACAGAAGAGCGTTAAAACAATGATGCCCAGAGGGAACACCAGCCGAGTCTGTCCTTGGACCTTTGCCTGTAATGCGGCCAGGCCAGAGGGAAGGATGACATCCCGTACTAGTTGCTCAATCTCCTCTGCTGGACTTCTCTTTTTTGAGCAGTTTACCTCCTGTCTGGGCTCCGGTTTTCTTTCGAGCAGCTCGCGGTCAGTCATAGGCAGACGGTTGATCCCCTGAAGCCCATTTACGCCAGGAGACGAGAGTAAGGGCGGTGCCGCTCACGACTTTGGTACCCCAGTGTGTACCTTGCGTGTGTCGTACAGTGTGCATGTTAGCGAAATTTTTCGTCGCATATTTGCATAAGCGTCACGTGCCGACTTTCACAAGAAGTTGTTTAGTTACATAAGGCGTTAAGGCGAGAGACGAAATAATGAAAGCATGTAAGCTGAGAGCTAGTGTGCGCCGAGATACGAAGGTTTCCTGCTATGATATACTATGAGTAAGAGTTGGATTTTGGGTTTTTAAAATTAGGCGCAATGTTTTCACTGCTTATTTCACAGCATGAAATTCGGTTTTTTATGACATATGTGGAACCTCTGAGCGGCAAAATTTCAAGTACAGTTTACCTTGGCTTCCTTGTTAGCAACAGTTGATGTGCCAGTAATGTACGGCCTAATGTTGGTGTTAGGGTTATGGTGGCACATGTAATGCCTTTTGGCATAACAAAAAGTAACAATGTAGAAGGCATTTGAAAAGCCTCTAAGAAAAAAAATAGTAAAGAGAAGTTTATTTTTAAATGCTTGGGGGCGCAAAAACAAACAAAAAGAAAAACCCAGCGAGAACAACTGGCGAACAACACGCACATCCACTTGTCTAGCTCAGGCAAGTTATACCATACCTTTCTGTCCAGTCATCTTTATGCCGAATTAAATAACTGGTAGTGATAATTTCAAACGTATTTCTTACTTGCGACTCTGTGCTCTCTCCTTCACTCAATGAACAATGTTAAAGATGTTAACGCGTCACGAAAACGAAGGTTCGGATTTGAAAGAGAGAAAAAGTGACCATAGCAGAAATGAAAGCGCCAGAAGGCCTTGTATCACGTAATATAGGCCGCATTTTGACTGGAGTGATAGAAGTGCCGCTAAACTGTTGCAGAATCCAGAACATGACTGTTTTTGAAGATGCTTCTGCGTGTTTTCGGGTTGACGGTAATGTGTTAGGTTGACTTGTTATGGTCACAAAAGTTGTCAGCCTGCTTACGTTCCTTGAAATAAACCTCCTTGACAAAGTAACGACTATAACAAGGCGTTGACAGTCTATGAGCAGATGGCGGTGCGCTACAGACGAAGGTTGAAGAAATAGTGCGTAGCTTCACAGTCTACATCTGGCATGCTTCTAAAGTTGTGCAGAATTTCTTAAAGCGTAGGGCTGCATTACTTGATCCCACGATCACATTGCCTCAGCCCGCTCCTGGCTGCCGCAATTTGTAACTCGTACTCAATAGCCAAGAAGCTCTGGCCTGCATCATAACGCTTAATTTTTTGCCGGTTGAAACCGAATTTTGATTACTCGCCTATGTTTGTCTAAAAGTTTTCATTCAAATTGAAAATTTTACGCATGTAACAACGACGCCACGAATGCTCTAAACCCGGCAGAGAGTCACTCACCTTTAGCCAAAAATTGAAACAATTTTAAATTGGTACCTCTCACTCCATGACTTACACGCTTTTAAACATAAGACACGCAAATGTCTATTTCCCAAGTGGTGAAGAGACTGACAGAAAGAACGGAACTCATAAACAGAGGTATACAAAAATGAGGACATGTACTTTCACCACCGTAACAACCATATGGACAACTCACGTTTCTATGATTGGCTCCTTATGTTACCACTGAGTTGCTGGTCAAAGCACTCATCACGACTTCAACCCCCTGTACGCCTTCGTGCCGAAGTGATAATGCCTGCAAGCATTATGGAAGCGAAAACTGCGACTTTTGAGAGACTGAGGCAAGTTACGGCGAGCACTTTTATATTTATTGCGTTACAAACCGCAAAAGCAATTTCTCCAGAAAAAACCTAGAGCAAAATAGGGTGTAATTGGTATTAACAGACGGAAGTCATAGCTAGTAGAATATATGCTTCAGGCATTCGTAGTTTACAAGCAGCTAATAGCACGTGTCTCCTCTCGAACATTTTAATTCTTAATCCTTGATTTTTGTACATCCGCCTCGTACTGTAGTAAGAAGCGCACTAACTATGCTGCGTCAGCACCACAGGGCTGCCGAAGACTTTTAACAAATAAAATGAGCATACGAAGCTGCGGAAGACAATCGACCGGCCTCTGTTTCCAGTTTGAGTCCAGCGTCGGCAGCTAGGACTCATCATAAATGAGAAAACGCTTGATCTAACAACGTTTTATCTCCCGCGATACCTTAGTTCACTCTTGCAAATATATTTTACTGGGTTCGCTGTGATGGCATATCACCGTCAAATGCAGCGTGAATATTGCAGTGCAAGTACAAGATTAGCAGGTGCATATTTTCAGCAGCTTCATGAGGTATCTTGCCGACAAGATCACAGCAAAGTGGAAAAAAAACACGCATATGCACCAGTGCATGTCCGGCAAAGCTTTAACGGAACATTTTCAACAATTTTTAACAAAACGTAACCTTGATTCGAGCAGAGAGGAAGCGCTAATGCGCAAAAGCGGGGCGGGGGAGCGGGGAAGAAGGAATAGTAATTTTAGTTTCGTGCTATTAAGCACACCAAGCTAAAGTCCTTGTCACGGAAACTTCCAAAGTACTCCTTATATAATTACTTTGATTTCCCCACGTTTCGGCGCCAACCATTCTTTGCTAGCATAAGTGGGTTATTTTACCTACCAATATAGCTCATTCGTGAAGATTTGTTCACTATAAATACGTAAGCGCATTGCTTCTCACCAATGAATAATATAGTGAGTCAGAAAAGAACAAACACCATCTACAAAAAGGGAACATTAACCATTCCTCGATTCTCGTATGAGCTATGGCTGGCTTTTATGCTGCCATTTTTGGCCACGCTATTTCTGTAGATGCTTCCAATAAACGACGTCGAGCGTAGAAAAACTGCCTGTTTCGGGAGCGCCCCTCAGGTGAGCCCAGCCCCAAAGAATTAGGGTTATTACCTCAGTAGCTCCGCACTCAAGCGAAATTTTAGAGCTCTTAACAGGATGAGCAGCACTCAGCAATGTGGCATAAATTGGACAGGCAAGAAACACAACCGATGGAGATGCTTTCAATCGAACCTGGGCACGCAAAAAAAGAAGCCACCAAAGAATAAAACATGACTTAAAACGGCCAGTACATTCTCGCTTCTTCCCTGTTTTATTGGTGAAGATATTCGCAGTATGTGGCCGTTTTAGTTTTTCTTCTTTCTCTCTTTCTCTTTTTCTTGCCACTCCTTGTTGGCTGAATTCGAAGCTTGTATTTATTATCCGTGGCTTCGGTGTTTTCGCTTCTTTCAGAGCCCGGAGATCGCAGATGTTTTCTCATTCCCCACAAGGCTCTACAGGCTTCTTCGCTATCATTCACTTCACACCTAGTTATCTTTTCTCGCCAAAAATTCGATTTCATTGTTGTTGTTGTTGTTGTTTTTATTGGGCGCGGGGAGAGGGGAGGGATAGTGAAGACACTTTTCTTTTTGAGTTTGGCTACATTTCTGGATGCAGAAGGTTGCAATAAAGTCCTCTCTGTACCACACATAACCACTGATAGAATTGTGGATATGCGTATCGCCGTATGCTGTGCCGCACATCGTCCTTTTTCAAGAGAGCGCGCGAATAAAACCCCAAAAGAGGTAAGATAACGAAATGGTTGCCAAAAAGGAAACACTTACCCGCTAATTGGATGTCAGCCCGAAAAGAAAACTGGTAGTGATTCTCCAGAGCACATAAGAAAAGTGTGCTGAATAAAGTCGATGGAATCTGTACGTTGATGATCGGTTTGCGTTATGGGGAAAAAGGAGACCCACGTATGCCTTAAACTTTGCAGCTAATTGCGTTTAGAATCGTAGCACCAACAGCCATCGTAGCCACAAAGGGCGTTCGCTGACACAGTTCGTTCAATTTCTAAGGATGGAGATAGAATATAAGTACAATGGTAAATTGAATACGTATTGAAGCCTGTTTAGTGAGTGTTTTTGGGGTCACATAAGCGCGAAATTCTACGTGAAAATGGTGAATGTGCTCCGATCAATACCTGAATGTTGCGAGACCGACGCTTTGCGTGTGAATTGGGACGCCACCACCGTACTGTCGCATGCAAGGGCTCACCAACGTAGGACTAAATGAGTCTGACGGTCATATTTTGACTTAAAAGAGTAATCTGAATATAATTTAATTCTGTCAAACTAAGATCTGTCTGAAGAGAACCACCAGCGACCAATAAATAAAAAACTGCATTACAGAAAAATAAAAATAAACAGTGCTCCTTATAATTTGCTGGCTCGAGGTTCAAACGGACTGGCCCACCAGAAAAAAAAAAAGCGGAGGCCTGTGTGTCATCAGCATATTGGGCACCCATGTTATGTTCAAAGGCAAGGAATGGAGAAGCTACCGCGTGCATCACCAAAGCTTAGGTTAATGGGGAGAAAATGAAGTAAGCGATATTGAAGAGCCTAAGAGCACCGTCTAGGTTTAGGTTTATGGGGGTTTAACGTCCCAAAGCAACTCAGGCTATTAGGGACGCCGTAGTGAAGGGCTCCGGAAATTTCGACCACCTGAGGTTCTTTAACGTGCACTGACATAGCACAGTACACGGGCCTCTAGAATTTCGCCTCCATCGAAATTCGACCTCCGCGGTCGGGATCCAACCCGCGTCTTTCGCGCCAGCAGCCGAGTACCATAACCACTCAGCCACCGCGGCGGCTAGCACCGTCTAGAGTACAGTCTCTGTCGCAGTGACAATAACTGCATATCTTCTTTTTTCCAGTATTTGTAATGCTCCAGCTTTTCATGAGGCCTCGGATTTGGTCTGCTGTCAGCTGTCGTGCATTACACATGAACCAACGAGAGAATTTCTGATCTAGAAAAGAGCGAGAAAGGAAACGTGTTAAAAAAGTAAATAATGGAGCAAATTCGGAGCAGAATGCTGACGTCTCCATCGGTGTGTCGTGTTCATTTTATTACAGAGTTCTTTGAAAGCTTTTTTTCGTTTTTGAAATGGAATCGCAAAGATATACTTAATGTTTTACCAGGCGGCGGTGTAAAATTTTAGTGCCTGCATGATGTAGCAGGATCATGTAGGCACTACATGATGCAGCAGGATCAGGACGCCCATTCTGGTTACCAAGACGAGGATTCATACGCAAATCGTTCCAAGAGAAACCAAAATTATTGCATTGCTGCGACAGGTGCAGCTAGAGATCTGCTATTATCAACTGATCCTGACTGCTTGTCTAGCATCTCGTCATGACACTGTTCTTTCATGGCATCTTCTGCAGGCCATATAACTTTGCTCACAGTAACTTCCATAATACAAGAGCTCGAAGTGGTTCACTTACAAGCTATCTATCGGAGTAGATTGTCGACCTGCATGAGGGGATAGGGTGTATTGGTAAAATTTATTTATTACAAAAGTGCTGCCCTTTAAGCTTCCTAAAGCTCTTAATTTTTGCTACCGCTATGTGGATGGTTATTAACGGGTGTAACAAGCTATGGCTGCCAGCTTCCTGCTATATGGAACGCGTCAACTTCGGTTTTGCTTGGGGTAGGTAATTGGCCTCAGGAAACGACAGCTTGTATGAATGGGTGTGAACATACAATTTGATTGAAAATAGAATCTTTTACCCTAAAAGCTGCATTATTCTTAAAAGTTACGCTTCTTTGCCGAACATGAACTATTCACTCTTATTTTGCTTCTTCATTATATTCCCTTGCAAGTAAAGACGGGAAATCTCATTGTGCTGCCAAGGTGGGAACCAAGTGTTTCAGATTCATCTAGATTGAAACGCGTGAAAAAGTTCTGACCAACAGTTCTTAAGAGGAGGACGCACAAATATTTAAGAGACTGCCAGAAACTAATAGTATACCTAAAAAGAATGAAATGCAGAGAATGCAACAATGCAGTCTATGAGAAGAGATTCGCGGGTAAGTGAATTGCAAAGAGATAAATTTGCGTGCTCCTATTATCGACGAACGCGCTACTCTATTTTCTAGCCAAATTTCTGAATACTAGTTTGCATGTTCGGGCTACGACACGTTCCGAACCACATTATCAAACTGTTCGCTGAACCACCTACAACCAGACGCTGAGCTTATCGTAGTGCTTACATGCTCTCTGGGCCAGGAGGGTGGCTGAAATAAACAAATAAATAATGAATAAATAAAACTTAGGTGTGCAGTCACGTGCATGCTTGCGGTGACACATTTTTCAAGAGCACAAATCTTTCAAAACCTTCAAAATTTCGACTTAATGTAATCGAGACTGCCTCGCACAAGAAGATGGGAAGTTGCGAAGGATAAAAAAATTTCTCTGCAAGATGGATGAGCTTTCCTTCAGTGAGGTATGGTTAAATTTTGGCTCTGTTCATCGGAAGTATATCGGTACTTGCGCGAACTGCTCGAAGTAAGCAATTTCGCCACTGCTCGGCATCCACGACGGAAAGACCGCTTTTAGCTTTTAGCTTTCAGAAGGCTAGTAGGCTTCGATTATTGAGTTTCCTAGTTCACGAAATCTTTAAAATGAAGCTTTCACCTGTCATCTTACAAGGTAGGTCGACATAATTTAAATCAGCTCTGTACCTGCGATTTCAGTGCACCCATGCGTGTTCTTAAGCATCCGGCTCCCTTCTGTAAATAAGGATAGGAACGCGTTGCCCATTTTGAGATCTAAAATAAGTTATGAAGAAAGAAAAAAATATCCGCAAACCAGTAAAAGTACTTTATGCTCTGCTCTAGTTCCGCAAGGTTCACACTTTGAAATGAACGTTGAAAATGCAACGAGTTTGTTGGCACTTGGACAAAACTTTCGTATGAAGTGCGTCATTTCTACGCCAGTAAGAATGTTCATTCTATGAACAAGCTAGGTGATTGATCGCCTTCGAGAGCGCGATGTACTGCTCTGGTATCGACACAAGGAGTGCATCGTCAGGTGGCGTCCGCTTGTAGTGCGGCATTGTTCAGAACTTTGAAGAGGATGAGTAACTTTTGTTCTCTGAGGTGTTTTCATTATACGCAACAATTATTATTATGCATTCTCTCTGTTATTGTATTTTATGCACATTCTCGAGAGCTGTCACAATATACATTTACGCAACGCATTAACATCGTCATTATGCATTCTCACTATTCTTTTATTCTACGCTCATTCTGCCGCACATAATGTCACCTCTTCCGATGAGCTGTTGATACATTTCATATAAAACTCACTCACCTCTAGCGAAAAGAAAGACAGAAGAAACTGGGCTCGGAAGCACATTTTTTCATCGGTCATTGGGTGCCTTACATATGGAAAGCAATAAGTGCAAAGGACGGTAAATTTCCTACGTATTCAAAGCGGGGACCGATGAGCCATTAGAAGTCGTATAATAATAATCATCATCATCATCATCATCATCATCATCATCATCATCATCCCGTTTAATGTTGTTACATGGAAGGGATCAAGCCAAGACCAGGCGCACAAGCCTGAGAATAGACCCAAGCTGCAGAGCGCAAAACAACCGCAAGAGCGGAGTATACATATTGAGCGCCCAGCCCAGACACTGCGGAGACGTCTGTCCGTTCAGTAAATCCGCTGCACGGCCACCTGGCTGGAGAAACATTGTCTCGGTGTTTTTGGGACGTAGAGCCTCCTCCCCCTTTATGTTACAGCCCATAATTGGGAGTCTTGTATCCGCATCTAAAAACCGTTTATTCGTCTGTTCAGTTTAACCTGCACTCACCAGCGCTCTATATATCATCCAAATGACAACCATTCTAACAATTGTTTTCGCGTTCACACATGCAAAATTCTTGCAAATGACATTATTGTCTAAAGGTTTTGCAGCAATACACTTCTCTATGTTTATAGTGAAACTCACTCGGCACAAATACTTCTAAACAATAATTTGAGTACAAATATAAGTGTGGCAGCTCAGCTGAGTGCAGGTTCAGTTGGTGCAATAATGAAGAAGCTACAAACCATAAATCCGTTCGCTATGTCAAAAGGGGATCATTAGGCAAAAACAGAAGGAGCGAGGCCCACACTCAAGCCTAGGATAAACAGAAAATAATGAAAATAAGATTCTCTCTCTACTAAGCTAAACAACATATTTTCACACGGAGCAGGCAAAACGCGCAAAAAAATGAAGGTTGTCACAACATGCACGCATTTCACTTCAGGCGAACATTAGTCAGGAAGGGATCGGGAGAGCAGAAAGCAGGCAGTGGCCGCAAACTGCACAAAAAGCAAAGCGAAACCTGCGAATACACACAGAGATGAGATGAAAGTTGACCAAAACGCATGAAGACAAAACTGGTTTCGTATACGAGCATGGAACGTTTCAAAGTGGCCGGGATGAACGCACTACCTGAACAAAGCGATTGGCTTGCTCCAAGCGAGCGTGTTTACATAGGGGCCTAATATGAACTATGAACTCGTTTTAAATGGAGCGCCCAGTTCGTCGCCTCCAACATACATACCGTTATCCTTGATTAAGGGCTTGCATTGCTGATGTAAGTTACGAGCGTTGCCTGCAGCTCCTCTTCCGGCTTCCCTGTGTTCCCGTTGGGTCCCTAACAGGAAATGGAGGCAACGAAAAGAGCACACCGCCAAAATTATCGACACCGGTCTCTCACGCAAACATTTTTTTTCTTTTTATACTCATTGTAGGGTGCAGCGAATTCTGCAGTACGGTGGCTGGGAACATTTCTCTAATGCCTTTTTCTCATACAGCCTCGCACACCATGCCTTAAAAACATTGTGTCTCAATCATCCTTTTTCTGCACTCTGTATTGTAAACAAACGCCCTACTCCGCGCGCCGGCTACGCTTTCAGGGCGCCAACGATGAAATCTCCAGCGGCCAGAGCGTGAAGGGCACGACAACAGCGAGGAGAGAACTGAAAACAAATTGATCTTCGATTGAAAAATGCGCACCGAATAAATTTTTTTTTCTCCTTCGCTCGCTCTATTTCACCTTCCTTTCCAAGCCGAGCTGCTCTCGGCGACGTTTCGCCTTCCAGGCGCCCCCCGCTTTTCAAAGGTTACGTTTTCGCTGTTACAGTTTTTGTGATTCTTTCCTTGTTCTTTTCTGCAGACAACGCAAGCGCATCCGCGAGGTCTGAGTCCCGTCGGCGCCATTCAGCCTTAATTTAGCTCCCCGAAAACACTCGCGCGCTACGGCTGCGCGAGGAGACGAGTGATTTTTCTTGCGTTGAAAGACGCGTCGACCTTATCATTCACTCTGCGACGCGGGACGAAGACTCGCATTGGCCAAATGGAACAACGTCTATCGAAACAATTAAATGCGTCTTCTACGAGGCAAAAGAAAAGGCGTTGAAGACAGAAAGTAGGAGGAGGAGCAGAAAACATTTATTTCTGCGCTGTCCTAAATTTCAAATGGGAGGTGGGGACGGTTGTTGCGCCGGGTGGCAGTCCCTATTCTTGGGCACAATTGACTGCCGCTGCTGCCCGTGCTTTCTGGACCAGGGCTCGCTGGGCCTCCAGGTCCAAGCTGGACAGGGCCGCCTACCAGCCCTCCATAGTTGGCTGACTTATAACGGCTATATGAGTATCGTGCTGGCAGGCCCACACCATGCGGTATAGGCCAGCATACTGCCCGCAGAATTGGCACCTGCCCGTGAATGTGGGGTCCACGTCTTTTAGTATGGCGGACTTCAAGAAAGGCCAGGTTTGGGGGGAAGCCGTCTAAGGTGGCCCCGGGGGTACCTTCCTGCAGAGGCTTAAATGGTTTGTAATTGCCACGTAAGAGATTAGGGGGATTGGTATGATTCCTGTGGCAGAACCGGGGGATTGGTTGGAACCCGGGGGAAGGAACGCTCGGGAAGACGCGTGAGCGGCCTCGTTCCCCTCCTCCCTCTGGTGACCGGGAATTTTGAAATTTAGGTATGTATCCATTTTGTTTTTTCTAGATACCACGCGTACTCTTCTGTCTGTTTGGGTAGCTGGTCAATTCTAATTTTAAGCTTACGGTTGTGTTTTTGTTTTTGTTTTTTCATCTGCTAGTTAGAGATCTCCTGGTTTCTCACAAGTGTAACCGGTGGTTGTCTACTGCTGGGGTGCCGTCGGTGGTCTGCAATTTGCGCGTGAAGCCAGTGCCGGGCATCCCACTTCCCCGAACTTTGTCCAATCGGCCAGGAAGGGCTCCGCCCTCCTTTTCTGCATTTTATTTAATTTTAATGTGATTTGTAGATTTGTAGGCTGCAGGGGTCACGCTACTCTAGTCGGGTACAGATGGTCCGTGAGGGGGGTCAGTGCCGCGTTAGCTATGGCTGCGGCTAATTTCCTGCCTTTAACGTCCACTTCCACTTCCACTTCCACTTCCATTTCCACTTCCACTTCCACTTCCACTTCCCGCATGCGAGGCGGATGCTCAACCACTTGGCCACCGCTGCGGTTATATAATGAGAAGCCATCCTTTCTGTACTACCAAATTATTTGCTGCACTCTACGCTGTTTTGCAACTTTATGTAACCGCTACCCTCTATAATGCCTCTGGTCCTGAGGGTACACAACGTAAATAAATTATCAGCCATGAAAATTGTTTATGATTAAGGCCAGTGCTGCTTCACAAGTATCTCCGGTTGCGCACAAAACAGGATTCTTGCTCGCTTACTCCCCCGATTCCCAAGTCCACCGACAGGTGGCACGCAATTACGTCCCAAAATGTAACCAGAAATTCCCTCTAGTAGACTCAAAAATCATTATTTTGTGAATTTTCCTCAACAGCAGCTTGAAAACTTCGCAATTTGAAAAACTGACAAATTCTTTTATCAACATTTCGCAACACTCCGTAAAAAATTCTTTTCCGCCAAATTTTGCTTTTCAATTTCCCAGAAGAAGCAAAAATTCTCAGAATAGATCATCAATGGGAGCACGATGACCACCTGGCACCAAACTATCCAAATATTCTCAAATAACATGGTACTGCCTCCCTTATATCGCTAGCTGATGATAGTTATAGCTAACTGATGGTCATTCTTCTCTGGTAGCTTAAGACTACAAAAAGTACGCTCATGTCGAAAGCATTTCTGTTGGGTCGACAATCTCGCGTGCCATTCATGTCGTCATCTTGTGATCGCTTTTTCTTCCTAGTGCCAAGTTCATACTTTTGAGCGTTTAGCAATAATGCGTCAACTAAACGGTAGCGCCTCCGGTGCTTGTACTTTCATTTTTCCCGTCATCCACACTGCAGCGCAGCTGACAGAATTATAGAGAATGACGCCAGAAGACAGCTGAAAATGAGATGAAATTTCGTATTTTTATCATGTTTACACGGTACCAGTGATGTACAATATTGATTTTTTTTCCTCAAAACTCTTTATCAACTCCTGTTTTTCCTACACGACCATGCAGAAGATCCCTCAGCGTGCTTGCTCCTATGGCGAGTTGTTCTCCTGTACTCCCTTCTCTTGCCGTGATACCTTAGAACACGAGACAGGGCACACGGAATTAACTTCGTGCGGTGTAAGAGATACAAAATCACCAAAAGAAAACAAATATCAGTGACTCCACAGCAAGAACCGCACGCAAAACAGACAGGAAGTAACACCACCAGCCAGCCATCCAGCGATTCAAACACCCACTCTCAGCGGCCAAGCGTGACGCGTTTAAAGCACTTCTCTCTGCAGGCTTCTCCTTCGACGCCTGTTAACCTTTAGACCCGCCGCCGTCGCTCTTTCTCCTTTCTCTGTTCCATTCTGCGTGTGTTCAATAGTTGAGGAACGTGAGCCGGCATCGCCGCGATGGGACGGGCTCACCGTCTGCACGGCTACAGCGGCGGCAAACGCAAAGATTTTCCATTTGCCTTATCAATCTCTGCCTTCCTTTTTTTCCCAACCCAGCATCCCTGCCAATATACCTGAAATTTTGATGCCGCGCGAAGCGTCCCCACGCACCCTGCAATGCTCGTCTCGCCAACCAAGCGCGCATGCATGAATTAAAAAAACACAGGTGATGCTCTGCGCCCACCGACGCACACACTCACGCACACACTCATGCGTGTTCACGAATAAACGCGAGCGCTATTCGATGTCTTGGACGGGATGCCTGGAAGAGGTGTTAATTTTGTGGACGATGCGACACCGTCGGCACCTAGCGGCAAGGAAGGAGCACATCGTCACGCGAAGGTTTGTCACATTGTACACTTTATGTTTACCAACCGCTGCTTCGAGGGAAGGGGGCGCTGCTGCGCGAAAAAGAGGACGGCCCGCTGTTGTTCGCACGAGTGCTTCCGCGCGTGCCCCGGCATCCCGTGTCGTCGTCTCAGTGCTTTTCCGCTTGCGAGTGAGCAGGCATGAACGTGACCGCGGCTATCCAGTGCGCGTGACTATCTTAGTCGTGCCGAGCAGGATTGGATTCTTGTCCTGGCCGCAGATACTTGTTGGCTGGAGACTAAACAATGTATAACTTCGTAGAATTTTGTAGCACTTGGTAGAACATGATAGAACTGCTTTTCAAGCTTTGCAAGGAAAATGTGCAGTCTGCTTTCAAGATTTAGGGGCTGATGTTGTATTTGTCATGCGGGTTGCTGTTTACTGCCAGTGCAGAGCCAGCGTTGGGTTTGTCGGTACCATCATATAAAGTTTAGTGGGATCTGTTTCTTTTTTTTTCTGTGGGTGTTTAACGTCCCAAAGCGACTCAGGCTATGAGGGACGCCGTAGTGAAGGGCTCCGGAAATTTCGACCATCTGGGGTTCTTAGCCGTGCACTGGCATCGCACAGTACACGGACATCTAGAATTTCGCCTCCACCCAAATTTGACCGCCGCGGCCGGGATCGAGCCCGCGTCTTTCCGGCCAGCAGCTGAGCGCCATAACCACTCAGCCACCGCGGCGGCTTTTAGTGGGATCTGATAAAGTCGCTCTCGCCTGTCACGGTGGTCCCTAAACTGTGATGTGGTATTGCGTATTTTCTCGCACTAACTTCTTCAAAACTTGAAATGCGGTTGCTGGACTTAAGCTTTGTTCGTTTAATTAGTTTTTAATCTAGCTCAGGAATTCAAGTTATATATATTATTACGGGTGTTTGTTTGTTTATTTTGTACACTTGTTTGTTTCTTTGTTTTTGTTTGTTAGTTTGGTTTGTTTTATACCCGTACTTGTTTTGTACAAGTACGTGTCTGCGCCTGTGTTCTCGTTTTCTTTCCTCTTTCACCTCTCCTGTCTCATTCGCGCAGTCTTGCCTTTTATCCAAATCTTTTGCAATTTATGCTGGCTCGCGTTTGCAAAACCACTGTCATATCTTTGAGTCAAATGATGTTAATGGTGTTCTGGGCCTTCATAATACAGGAATCGTGGCTTACACGTCTTACCAAGAACACCAACCTGCAAAGTCACCTACAGCTTCTGGTCCGCAGTGAAATAAACGGAAATAATGTTCTGGTTCTACAATCCTTAAAGCAAAGGAAAATTATTTTTTTCTGGCCACTGCAATGGCCGCTTTTTTAAAAACGATTGACTACACCAAGGGCTTATAAAACAAAACCTTAGTTTACACCCGTTTAACAAGTTAGCCATTAACAATCGTACGGAAAACACGGCGGGAAAATTTCTACAGAGTGCAGCACATGCGAAGGTTTCTAACTAACCAGTTTGTACGTGATTTAATCATTTTTGTATCTTATTTTCTCACGGTCGTATATTCCGTCTCGTAGATTGAGTCACTAACACCTGTCTAGGGAGCAACTGACAGCAGTACGGGCTGTATGGGCGCTACCCAGATACTAAATAATGCCTTTTTTTCTCTGCAGTAGAGCCAATACTTTGAATCGAAATTTGCAGCTTCAAGAACAATAAGTTTCACATCAATTCTTATCTATGACGCGACCCACACGAGAATGGATAAATGAGCTTGCGTGTATAAACGCTACGCCATGGCAGACATGTCAGCTGTATATGACAGCGGGACCGCCCGACGAGTTTATCAGACAAATATAACAACAAACGTAGAGATTCACTTCCGTCGTACAGACGAGAGAGAGTGGGCGCAATTAGGTGAACAATGGCGACTGTCTCCTGTCCTACGGTAAGAGGAAGAAATCCAATTACCGTGCCTGCCAGCACTAAATAGTCCCTAGACCGGGAAACGAGGGTTCGCGCTCTGTGTCCTGGCCGTCTTAAGACGGGGTACCTATAAAAATCAGACTTCTTGGGAACAAAAGCGTCTCAATTGGCCATGCAAAAACTCCGAACGCACTAGTGGCTGTAGTGTCAGTTGAACACTGTGGACCAAATTCATCGAGCGATTCGACGTCCCGCATTTATCCAAGACTAAGTTCGTCTGTACACATGAAACGTCGAGGTATCTGCTCCTTTATCCGTCTTCTATATCAAACCAGCCTTCATTCATTCGCGTTGTCACTACACGTAATCTTCACAACGCTTGTCGTGTGTGCCCTCCTTACGCGTATCATCCTTTTTGCACTATTTTATTCATCATGAACCTTCACATATCTAAGCATGAAGGTTTAATCGCTCTTCTTTGTGTTCTTATAAGAAGTTTTTGTACACCTTTCTTGCAAGAAATGTAACATTTACGAGAAGTCTGTATTTAAAAAAGTTGAAGAGAATCTATTAAAATATAAAAAGAACATGCTAACAAATCTTAACAGTTTACTTAAATTGGAACATGTGTGCGAAAAAAAAAACTTGAGAATGTGAACTTCAGCCACATTAGCACTTTCTGAGTGAATTGACAAGTCACAGCGCCCCCTATGTCCTTTAAAATGTGCTCTCCTAGGCACACATGGCTAGGCCGGTTTGAGTAACGTGACCACGTATGCCGCATATTGAAGAAAGCCGGTTCCCTTGACCACGCTCACGGTGATAACGTTCGTATCGACGAGCAGATGAAGGTGGGTTTTCACATTACGACATACTACGCCGACAACGTTTTGGCTGAAGGAAAAAGGCTGGTCCTCCATCCGAAACGTCGGGAATTAAATCCTGTTATGTTTGTTTTTCAATTTCTGGTTAGTTAATATTATATATATATATATATATATATATATATATATATATATATATATATATATATATATATATATATATATATAGTCGGATTCTGCTGGCGACATGGTTGTTTTTCCTGCTGCTTTATAACGACTTTTCTTTAGGTGGCAAATTAATTGAAGTATTATTCTCCCAATGATCAGCACTACAAATTAAAAAATTAAAAAATAGAAACACTCCTCTATGTACCTTGGTTTCAGTGACTGTTGGCTTCCTTCATATGTTTGTTAAAAGCGCCCCTCATTTTCCTTTGCCTTGTCTGCTAACAGTTTAACAAGAGTCTCGGTTCTGGAAGTCTTGATGCCATAGGTAGCATCAGAGGGCTATCGCGCAGTTTCCGCCCTCGCCGTTTCATGACGTTCCACGCCACACTCGCGGTAATACAGTATGTGCTACGTACAGCGCTATGGACGAGGGTGGCGCTATATTCGGAGGTCGTCGGTCCGGATCCCACCAGCGGCGTGTAGTTTTTCTGCTGCTTTACAATTAATTTCCTTTAGGCGACAGATTAATCGAAGTATTATTCTCCCATGGATTGGCACTACAAATTTAAAAAAATAGAAACATTCCCCTGTGCACCTTGGTTTCGGTGACTATTGGCTTCCTTCATATATATATATATATATATATATATATATATATATATATATATATATATATAGTCGGATTCTGCT
Source organism: Amblyomma americanum (assembly GCF_052857255.1). Classification (NCBI taxonomy): domain Eukaryota; kingdom Metazoa; phylum Arthropoda; class Arachnida; order Ixodida; family Ixodidae; genus Amblyomma; species Amblyomma americanum. Next base: position 135,305,396 of record NC_135499.1, on the reverse strand, counting down.
GGCGACATGGTTGTTTTTCCTGCTGCTTTATAACGACTTTTCTTTAGGTGGCAAATTAATTGAAGTATTATTCTCCCAATGATCAGCACTACAAATTAAAAAATTAAAAAATAGAAACACTCCTCTATGTACCTTGGTCTCAGTGACTGTTGGCTTCCTTCATATGTTTGTTAAAAGCGCCCCTCATTTTCCTTTGCCTTGTCTGCTAACAGTTTAACAAGAGTCTCGGTTCTGGAAGTCTTGATGCCATAGGTAGCATCAGAGGGCTATCGCGCAGTTTCCGCCCTCGCCGTTTCATGACGTTCCACGCCACACTCGCGGTAATACAGTATGTGCTACGTACAGCGCTATGGACGAGGGTGGCGCTATATTCGGAGGTCGTCGGTCCGGATCCCACCAGCGGCGTGTAGTTTTTCTGCTGCTTTACAATTAATTTCCTTTAGGCGACAGATTAATCGAAGTATTATTCTCCCATGGATTGGCACTACAAATTTAAAAAAATAGAAACATTCCCCTGTGCACCTTGGTTTCGGTGACTATTGGCTTCCTTCATATATATATATATATATATATATATATATATATATATATATATATATATAGTCGGATTCTGCTGGCGACATGGTTGTTTTTCCTGCTGCTTTATAACGACTTTTCTTTAGGTGGCAAATTAATTGAAGTATTATTCTCCCAATGATCAGCACTACAAATTAAAAAATTAAAAATAGAAACACTCCTCTATGTACCTTGGTTTCAGTGACTGTTGGCTTCCTTCATATGTTTGTTAAAAGCGCCCCTCATTTTCCTTTGCCTTGTCTGCTAACAGTTTAACAAGAGTCTCGGTTCTGGAAGTCTTGATGCCATAGGTAGCATCAGAGGGCTATCGCGCAGTTTCCGCCCTCGCCGTTTCATGACGTTCCACGCCACACTCGCGGTAATACAGTATGTGCTACGTACACCGCTATGGACGAGGGTGGCGCTATATTCGGAGGTCGTCGGTCCGGATCCCACCAGCGGCGTGTAGTTTTTCTGCTGCTTTACAATTAATTTCCTTTAGGCGACAGATTAATCGAAGTATTATTCTCCCATGGATTGGCACTACAAATTTAAAAAAATAGAAACATTCCCCTGTGCACCTTGGTTTCGGTGACTATTGGCTTCCTTCATATATATATATATATATATATATATATATATATATATATATATATATATATATATATATATAGTTGCGAAAACATGAGGTACTTTACTGCTTAAAATAATATACATCAAAGTATAAAAGATCGGTCCTCCGATCGAAACGTCGAGTAAAATAAAAATGTTCCCTTAGATGAAGGGTATAATTCGATGTATATATATATATATATATATATATATATATATATATATATATATATATATATATATATATATATATATATATATATATATAAAGGAAGACAACAGTCCCCGAAACCAAGGTGCATAGGGGAATGTTTCTATTTTTTTTTTATTAACTAGTGCCAATCAATTAGTTTTCTTAGACAAAATTACTTATAAAGCAGCAGAAAAAACTACCATGCCGCCGGTGGGATCCGAACCCACGACCTCCGAATATATATATATATATATATATATATATATATATATATATATATATATATATATATATATTAGAGGATTAGTCGTTGGCAGCGCTAAAGAGTCAGAAGCTGTAAGTATTAAAGGCAGATTATTTCACAGGGCGCGCATTGGCGTGAGGACTCACACGCCGGGTTCCCAGTGCGGTCTCGTCGAGCAGAGAGCCCCTTAAGACGGACGAGGAGCTGAACACGTGCCAAGATATCCTTAGTCATTACAGATTAGAAAGACAGACACTACCTGGAGCATGCAAAGGCCTCAGCAGAAAGGAAGAGGTCTCGTGGAAAAAAAGTTACAGGCGGGGGTTTTCCCTAACCCACTAGCACCAAGCAGATGGTATCGGCGATCCAAGACCCGAGGTGTAAACAGTGTAATGAAATTGCAGACATGATCCACATGGTGTGGACATACCCAAGCCTCAACGAAGCAGACGGGAATATAGAGGACTGAGAGGCTTTACTGGCCAGCCAGTAAGAAGAAGAACAAAAAACAATGTCATCTGTCTGGCCCTGGACACCGCTGAAACCCAAGGAATTCCAGCCTGCTGAAAGGAAAGGAAGATAACGGCGGTCAAGAATCGAGTCTTCATCGCCCTCCGAATCGTTGACGGGTGCAAATAAACTTATTTCATCATCATCATCACAGCGCTACGCACATCACACAACTCGTAAATATACACGACAACGCCGGAATTGTTGAACAAAAGTGTTCTATGAAAAGAAAAGTAAAACCAAACCTTTCTGCCTGCAAAATTTGCGGCACTTATCAAGTAATCATCGACAAGTTTTCCATCCTCTCCTGTGTGATTGCCAGCGTTTCTCTGTTTCTCGTATTGAAAGTGCTGTTATTTCAAAATTACACAGTTTAACGAAAAGAAAGTATTTCTGGCATAGCGAACTTCTGAGCCGAAATGAAGAAGGACTCGCTGATACGTACACATGCTTTATCTGACAACGAATACTATTCTCACGCCAGCCGCCAGGCGCACGTTGAGAGCACGTTGAGAGCGTAAAAATAAGTGAATACTATTTCGTTCGAAACGTTATCGGGGGAAGCAACCTTTCTGATTTCATAGGACGTCGAGAAAACATTCGTTTAGTTCCGGCAGCGATTTCCGGTAGTCGAGAACGACCATCCGCAGAAGAAATTCTTTATTATAATTATGCAGATACACAACCGCCCAAACCACCTGCCCATTCTGGCTCGCTCCTCCCTCTCTTCTTGCCCGTAGGGAACAGACCCCATGATTCCGACAACAAAGGTAATTACGATTGTGCGTTGTGGCAACAGCGCTGTAAGAATGCTTTCTGAAACGGTTAGCCTTTCACAGGAACTCAGTCAGGCCATTCGTTTGATGGGAAGTAATTTTAGGCGTCGAGTTTGTAAACAAGCGAGCGTCCTCAAATATGGAAAAGGTTCCTACGATTAGAGAGCATGGAGGTGTTTGCAGAGGTCTCCGCGTGGCGGTGCTCATTACCCGAGTTTACCGAAGGAAATTGTTATGGGCCTCGTTTCTGTGCTGCAAAGTTCTAGCCTGTTTTTTATGAACAAGACAGCGGCAGTGAAACATGCCCTACAAGGAATAAAAAAAAGTGACAGAAAGCAGGAGAGGGCGCATGGCGCTATCGTTTCGCGCTAACCACGGAAAGTAGGTCAGTACAAGTATCATGGGAATGGCAATGGGCTCCACTTCTGTTGTTTTACTTTTTGCCACGCGCGTAGCACAGTGACACTGTGCAATCTGTAATAGTTTCCTGCGCATGGCTAGGCGCTAAAAATGGCCGCGCTTTGTCGCCATATGGCTATTCAGCTCGCCGCCCCCTTTTTAGGATGGGTTGCCTGCAGCCACTGATAGGCAGAACTGTGTTATTTGTCCGGCTGACGCGCAAGCCTTACATTTCGTAATTCATGAAACGTGTTGCTCGTTCAGCGGCGTGCAGTCAGTCTAGCAGCGCCTCAGTCGGTGAAACTTTGAAAGAATTTTTGTATAAACAAAGCACGCTATGATAGAAGTTGCAGCCCCATTACTGTTCTTGTCAAGGACGTACCTAGTCAATTTGGAAAAGGGCCATTTAGAACCCTATGATGGAAATAAGCTAAGAGATGAACGAGGTTCAGTTCATAAATTCATTCTTCATTAACATGATGCGTCTTACGTATGCAGCCGTAACTTGAGGACCAGGATTGAAATGCGTTGAATACTACAGCTGTTCGGCCTGATATTAAGTGATTCCATTTGCTGCTGTTCCTGGAACGGATCAAAGCCGTAATGTCCCGAACGAAATGTCACATGTTCTCTTCACGTCATTGAGGGACATGTAGCTGATGAATACTTTGGACGATGATGTCGAATTTAAATGCCGTAAGGGCATGTCTGGCCAAAGAGTGCCATGGCACAAAGTTTTCTTGTCTGCTCAAGGCGGGGTCAAAGTCCAATTTTCGAGCCTTTCACTCCGCAGAAGCTGAGCACCAGGCCACGAGAAAGCTTGTAGCCATCTGCACAAGGGAAATCAGAAGGTTCAATTCCGCTCCAAAGTACCTAGTTGATTTCGCTAGTAAAAATCATGAGCACCTCTGCTGCCCCAAAGTACCAGCTATAAGGGTTCGGCGCTGCAATAAGTTTTAGTACGCATGTTGTTGACTGCCTCCTGCAAATTTTTGTTGCCCAATGCTTAATGCTGAATCAAAGTATGCACAAATAAAGAACCTATAAAAACACATTCCGATTCGCATGACTGCATACGTTTGTCTAAGTAATCAGAATGCGAAGAACCCCAAACGCTTCGTTTGCTTTATGTGAGTCATCCGAGGGGCGTGGGCTGAATACCGAGAGGCTTCGAAGTAAAGTACTTCCTGAATCTGACTAATACGTCCTCTGGCATGCAGGTGCGGCTACAGCAACGAGTAGAAGAAAAGTATTAACAGACAGACGTTGTAAGCAAGCCGATTTCCAAAGCAAACCACATTTCACTACAGCATCGCCGCCGCAACAGAGCTGATTGGGAGTTTACGCGACCAGCACGTTTGGTTTGCAGGGGCGTGGTAGGCGCTAGGGATCGCGAAGGGTGGTGTCACTTTATGCCGACGAGATAACACAGCACGGCAGTCAATTGGTGAAAAGGTGTGTCCCCTCTCCACTCTTTTTCTTTTATTTTTTATAGCGCTTATACAAACGCAGACCTTCGCAGCTTGATTTTTTTTTTGGTTCCCTTGTAAAAACACAGATGACTGAAGTGAATCGCTGCTGTATGATCAATCGTATGCACGCCGCTGGGCTTCTCCGTTAAAGATTTTAAGGGAAAGTTCTTACAGATTAATAGCTGCCAACGTTTAACAACGCAAACATTAAAATGGCACTTTATGTGTGGAACACGGGAGAGTTTTGCAACCTCCGCCTCAAGGCACTGGACCCTGAACTGCGCCTTCGTCTTCCACGTAACTTAGAACGTCGCGATGCAACACTGTTATGCCGTTTATGGATCGGCGTTGCATTTACCAATTACTATGCTTTCCGGATGGGGATGGCCGACAGCCCTCCCTGTGAGAGCTGTGCTTGTGAGGAGACCATCCCTCATCTTCACTGTGAGTGCCCTGCATTTGCGAGTGCAGAACATACACTGTGTTGTGCCCTGGACCGCCTCGATCCTCGACCATTAACAGAGCAAACGATCCTCTCTCCGTGGACACAGCAGTCGACTGCCCTCAAGGCATACAAGGCACTCTTTGCCTACTTGAGAGCGACTGGATTGAGTGACAAATTGTGACAGAGTTGTGCGTTTTTGTGTTATGCCTTTTTTCCCTTCTCTCTTCCCCATTTTAGCCCCCTAATCCCTCTTCCCCAGTGCAGGGTAGCCAACCGGAACCCCTATCTGGTTAACATCCCTGCCTTTCCCTCCTCCTCATCTATCTATCTATCTATCTATCTATCTATCTATCTATCTATCTATCTATCTATCTATCTATCTATCTATCTATCTATCTATCTATCTATCTATCTATCTATCTATCTATCTATCTATCTATCTATCTATCTATCTATCTATCTATCTATCTATCTATCTATCTATCTATCTATCTATCTATCTATCTATCTATCTATCTATCTATCTATCTATCTATCTATCTATCTATCTATCTATCTATCTATCTATCTATCTATCTATCTATCTATCTATCTATCTATCTATCTATCTATCTATCTATCTATCTATCTATCTATCTATCTATCTATCTATCTATCTATCTATCTATCTATCTATCTATCTATCTATCTATCTATCTATCTATCTATCTATCTATCTATCTATCTATCTATCTATCTATCTATCTATCTATCTATCTATCTATCTATCTATCTATCTATCTATCTATCTATCTATCTATCTATCTATCTATCTATCTATCTATCTATCTATCTATCTATCTATCTATCTATCTATCTATCTATCTATCTATCTATCTATCTATCTATCTATCTATCTATCTATCTATCTATCTATCTATCTATCTATCTATCTATCTATCTATCTATCTATCTATCTATCTATCTATCTATCTATCTATCTATCTATCTATCTATCTATCTATCTATCTATCTATCTATCTATCTATCTATCTATCTATCTATCTATCTATCTATCTATCTATCTAATCTATCTAATCTATCTAATCTATCTATCTAATCTATCTAATCTATCTAATCTATCTAATCTATCTATCTAATCTATCTATCTATCTATCTATCTATCTATCTATCTATCTATCTATCTATCTATCTATCTATCTATCTATCTATCTATCTATCTATCTATCTATCTATCTATCTATCTATCTATCTATCTATCTATCTATCTATCTATCTATCTATCTAATCTATCTATCTATCTAATCTATCTATCTATCTAATCTATCTATCTATCTAATCTATCTATCTATCTATCTAATCTATCTATCTGTGTGTGCAAGGTGGCGCAAGCTCCTCCCACCACTTTTCTGATGGTCTATTAGGCGGAGATAAAGTCTAGCATAAAAAGATGCCGGCGATATACTCACGCACTTTGCAAGCACGAAGCAACGTGTTCTAAACAGACTCTCTACACAAGACTTGAGTGGAAAAGGAGCATACCAAGAATGTAAAATACTGTTTTGTTTTAGCTTTCAGTCAATTCAACATGGAAAAGCACTTACACAGAAAACAACGACAAGGAATAAGTGAAACAATTAAATACGCAATAAGAGCCAATATTTACTGTAAGCAGGGCATTCATCCTTGATATTTGTCTTTATTGGTGTACACTTCTTCATGTCACTTGCAAAATTTTTCTGTCGTGAGGTAAAAATGCCGCTCAGCGCAAAGTTCGAAAGTTTTTCTAACTTCATACTATCTGCGCGGTAAAAGCACTGGTTTCTCAGACGCACAAATCATTAGCCTTTCGGGTGAGTCTCGCCATAGGCTACAAAAGCCATCCATGCTTCCGATAAAGACATTTAACGGAGCATCTCGCCAACTCGCTTGTGGGCCTCGCTAGAGAGTGGGTGGTCAATGAAACGTGACACGGTTTTACTATTTACAACCGAAGGCGCTGTGATGATGTCACTGGCATAAATCATGGCCAAATACTACAATAAAACTAGCTGCGGTTTAACTGCTGCTGAACCTGGTTAGGGAGCGAAAGCTGTGCTGCCTCGGGCAGGTAGACGCGGCTCGTCTGTTACGTTGAGTGCGTTCCGCCCACTGGCTAGGCAGTGCGCCTACACTGTCACTCTGGTAGGTGGCAGTTAAACTAATTGTTAATCGCGAGAGGTTAGTCACCCAGTGAACGCTGCGGCCTATTGCTGCAGTGCCGCGAGTCTGCCAAAATGTTGTCAGCGCTAATGCATGCAGCCCACATCTCTCTCTCGCCACCGCCACGTACCTCAAAGCGCGATTGAGGCGTCCACTGACCCAGGGAGCCAGTTATGCGCCCTTCCTTTCCTCAAAACCATCGGAGTCTAGAGCGTTGTCAGCGCCAACCCAATGAACACAGTGAACGCCGACGGCCCATAGAAATAGAGGCGAGCGCTCGGTTTCGGCGGCGGCTGAGTGACGTCATAGCTGTCAGGTTGTTTCTCCTTGGTTCAAGGTAAAACTTACGCACACGGGGCACACGGTGAAGAAGCTACGGAGGGGAGTAGCTTTCGCTTTAAAAAAAAAAGTCCACATGTGCGTATCTCTATACAACTGTGCTAAAGAGATTCAGTACAAGATCGTGCACCCAACCCATAGTGCGAAGCCATTATTAGTTTAGTCCTTCATCCGGCTTAGCGGTTTATCTCTCTGCGCTCTCTAAACGTAACTGGTGGTAGCTGCAGTTAGGACAGTGAGAGTCTAAGCCCTTTAGAAGACAGTTATCTTCATGAAGAAGGTTAATGAAGCTTCACTGCAGCTTGAATTGTTCTGTTAAAGCGCTCATGGTGTGTCCCTCACTCGTCCCGTTTCTTGCGCTAAGCTGTGTTTTGTAGTGTTCACATACTTCCTTACAAATATGCGCAGTCATGGCCATGATAATACCTGCCGAGAACGCTTCGGTATTCTAACTTTCCTCGCAAGCTATATACACGAAATAGGAAAGTTTCCTTCACTTATGCGCGAGCGCCCTCCTCAGCTGTATTTAGCGCCGCATAATTTTTGCTAGGTAAGGTGTGAAACAAGATTAACCAGCGAAGCTTGTTTCTTTTTTTATGGGGGTTTAACGTCTCAAAGCGACTAAGGCTATGAGGTAGGCCGTAGTGAAGGGCTTCGGAAGTTTCGACCACCCGAGGTTCTTTAACGTGCACTGACATGGCACAGTACACGGGCATCTTCATTTCGCCTCTATCAAAGTTCTACCACCGCGGCCGGGACCGATGCAGCGTATTTCGGGTGAGCAGCCAAGCGCCATAACCACTGAGCCCCCGAGGCGGCGAAGCTTGTTTCTTTATATTATGTACAGGACTGAATATCGAATATTTTATCCTGTAAGAATATCCAGCGCGTCCTCGTGCAGCAGTTATGTGGTTCCGAATGAGCAGTGGTGCTTAGTGCACCACGTTCCTAAAGCACGCTTGTAAAAAGTATTACCTACGCGGGAAATAAGGGGTAAACGCGTTAAAAATTCAAGTCCCAAGGGTGAAAACATTGCTGTCAACGGCTATAGCTCTGCTCCGAGTGAAAGCGCAATCGCCTTGTCATGATGCAAAGCGTCGCCACACCGGCTCTTCCCATGATAATAATCATGCCGGCTTCCGTGCCGGATGGCCGACCTTCAGATAACGCGTATGCTTAGTCGTGCTGAATCGTACCGTGGGAAAGCATTGACAGTGCCCGTGTAGCACGCTTACTCGAGCAGTCTTGTACACGTTACAGAAAAGAGGTAACTGATTACGACTACAATTACTCTATAAAAAATCTGATTACAGCGCTCAGTTACAGCCCCACAAAAGTAACCTAACAAATAAAGACAAATAATTGATTACTACTGCGTTACTTTGGTTCAAACTTTTATTGCCAAAACAAAACTTTATTTAGGCTACAGGGAGCTACTGCGGCTTGCTTAATTTTTTCTTACACATTTTGATTTTCAAGAGGAGATGTTTTTTCTAAGCTGTCGGCGGTAATTTTGTCATGTTTTCTTGGCGAGGTATTAGGAGGGACATTGAACACGCTCTCAATGTGTGCGCTGGAGGCAGGGGCGGTTCCGCGAGCTGACGGTGTTGAAGGAGCAGCTGTGCAAGGGCTCCGCCACTGTGACACTCCGTCATTGGTCCTGCCCTTGGTCTTTCAGCTTTGCTAGTGACGTACTGCTTTCGCGCTAAAAAGAACTGCGCGGTTTCCGCCTATATTTCTTTACTGCGTCACAGCGCGACGTGCTATGATGGCTGCAAATCGAAGCATAATCTTTGCATTATGCGCTACGAATGAACTGTAACATCCCAACGCCTTCTTTCACTCGAAACAGATCATTTATGTTCGAGGAAACACATCAAAGGCATCAGCAGCAGCTGTTACCAGTCTTTTATTGTACGTGGAGCAGTGCTGCCTACTTTGCAAAAGTTTTCCGACATTTCCATTCGAGCCGTTTAGGGTGGTTGTCGAGTGCAGGCGGTGAAGTTTTTTCACCTCGCCAAACACTCCCACGCAAACTTACGACAGCAGTCTACATTTGACCTCTCACTCTGTTGCATTCTTTTTTACCTACCACCTTCACCTATTCCTAACCGCGCTCTTTGTTCTTGTAACTAGGTTCGAATTATTCGCATCTGCCTCCTCAAAATTTTTGTAACACTCTTCCCAACATCAAAGAGCTTCATTTTAACCCTTGCCAACTAACTCAATGCTTTCATAGGATCATTAACGTAGCCCCGTCAACACCTTTCGACAATTTACAAACTTTTGTAAACATCCGACCCACTCCTTCACAGGACGTCATATTTCCCCCTGCCTATTGATTTCATTTTGCTCCCATTGGTATATTCTATACGTATACACGGGCATGGCTTCCGGTTGCTCTTGCGTCACGTTTCTTTTTTAAAGAAGCACTCGCATGCAACCTACACGTTAAAGAGACACATGCGCCCAGTTTTTATATCATCCATCTGCGCAGCTGGAAAGACCGGTGTTTGCCGGAGGCTTAGCCATTGTCTCACTTGCTCGGTCTGAACACAAATGAGCCACTTCAAATTCTGAACCAAGGAGCCCCATACAGTTGAAACGCGCTGCCGTCTTTAAATACAGCGGAGATTCCCTTTCAGCTCTCGGCTTCACAAAGAAGCCGCCTGATCCGACGTGACCAGATACGTTCACACGTAGCTTTACCTGATCCGTGCTAGACTATATAGGAGAACAAAGAACGTAATGTTCCACTTGCATTCGGTGTGAGGGTTTGTTTTACATATTTGTCATGTCGAAGACGGCAACAAAGGAGAGGAGATATTTTTACAGTATGCACCAAGTGGAGTGTAAAAGCGGATGCCGCACGGCATGCCAACAGTCCTTCTTGGAAATCAGGGCGCAGCAGATTGAAAACACTTTGCACCCTAGTCGAAATAGTGCTATTTGATGGGATCTGTGTGTGTCCCAACGGTGCGGTCAGTGAAACAAGCTAAAATAACCAGCGTGGTGGCCAAACTTCCTGAATTATTAGAGGTCTGCGCCTTCCGTGCGTTTGCAGTGCTCCGCTGTGCAACAATTTTCTGACCGAAAATGCAGCGTTCGATAGTAAGAAAACTGCAAATCTCTTAGTCTTCCTGCAGGCCGTAGAAGTGACGCCGGCATCTGTCCTGCGTGCCCTAACTTTCGAGGACACCCACTGCAGCCACCGCTGGTACCAAGCTTACCCGAACAAGTCATCACGCAGCCAAATGGGCTGCAGGGCAGACCGCACTTAGCCGGCACACTTGTGCGCATGTTTCTGCGTTTCCAGCAAAGCAAAGCGCTGCCACATCGCTCAGCTGGTCTATTGTCAGCGTGTCGGACCAGGTTACACTGAGTGTCACACTCACTATGCGAGCGGTGAGCAGCTGGCGCTGCGAAAGCAGCAAAGTCACACGCACAGGTCTTGCTGCCATGTGTGGCTGGCTCTCTATATTTTCGACAGGACACACTGCTCAGCTCATTGGACAGCATTGTCATTTACCAAGTGGTGAACACGATATTTTTCATTTGCGACATAATATCACACACAGGTGGCAGCACCGTCATCTATTTCGGAGAACGTTTCACACATCGGCATCGTTTTAACCCGTCGCTTATATATCTACCAATTATAAAATTGTTTCGCCTCGAAGCCCATTCCTGCCAGCGTTTTATCGAGCTGCTGTGTTCAGTTTTCCAGACGCTTTGGCCTCCGCGTCCGCCCATGATGTGCTCGGAGGCGCAGAGGGACTGAGAGCTACTGATGCGCGCACCAACCTCTGCCACGGAAAATAAGAAAGCGGTTCCCTCAAGATCCCTTCGTACATCTCCGGAAGAGATAATCCCGCGCCGTTCTGCAACGGCCCATTAAACAGGACAAGAAAGCCAGCTTTCTGCCGCAAAACTTAAGAAAGGGGGAGATTTTCCATACCGTTGGAAGGCCAGAGGGCAAAATGTCCACTATATTTCTCGAAGACAGAAACCGGAGACAAGTCCGAGCCACAGACAAGAAGGCGAAAAAAAAAGTATGAGGCAAGACGAGCAGGCCAGAGAAAGGTCATTTGTTCAGGAGATTAGAAGTATCTACGGTCTCAATGGTGTTTTCGCGCGTCTTACCTTCGAGATGAAACGACATGTCACAGGGTTTGAGTATTTTCTACCGCGATACAATAATTAAGTCCTCAATAGGATGCAAAATAACGTTGGGGAAAAGTATTCATTTGCATGTTGTTTAACCTTTACTTTTAGGTCGATCTTAATCGTATGTGACCTTATTCAAAAGTACTACTAATGTCGTACGCTGAGTAGCAGAATAACCACTTTTTTCCTGAGTCGGGCTAGGTTTCCTGTGTTTTACCTTCGATGCACGCCCAAGCTAGTAGTAGCATACGCCAACGTATATTTTTGTTGCTATGTGTATGGATGGTCAAACCATTAACACGAGTTAATAGCTGAGTCCTGAGTAACAAATTTCATGAATGCAGGTCATCACGCGAAAATATAAGAAATTGCTAAATGCAGCCTGCAATGTTTATGGTGTAAGAGAGGAATTATGTGCAAGGAGAATTTTTTTTAATTTCTTCTTAGCACAAACTTAGCCTGAAAAAAAACTCGCACTTTAACGTAGAGATGTGCAGCTGTTTTCTGCATTAGCATTTGGTGCTTGTTAAGTTACGGATGTGCGGAGTGGCCCTAGATGATGCAGATGAGTACATGGATGATGGGGACAGGCTTGATTTCACTGTTGTTGATTTTTCATTCGTAGAAGTACCCCAGTTAGAATCCCCTCCCCTTACGATGTATGTGGCAAGGCTCCGCGAGCGCCTTCAGGCAGCACAGCGTGCTGGGCAAGGAAAAGTACTTAGCAAAAGTAGTCCCTAGGAAATAACCTGGTATGTTCATTCTCTGCAGATGTTCATTGCAGAGTCAACAAAATTTCTTCAGCGCGACGCGGTTAAACAGGATGCTAATAAATCTCCTATGTAAAAAATTTCTGCAAACCTCTCCTTCGAATACGTTTCGAGATGCAAGCTGACGATAAATGTTAAGACAAAAATTAAGCCCTTTTATCTCTGGTCAATCGCCAGCCTCACCCGCAATTCCACATTTGTTGTGTTCACAGGTACCTGTCTGACAACCACGGACCTGCAAAAAGCAACGACCTAAACTTGTGTTCTTCTTTCCGTCCTTACTCCGCTGTCGCCGTTGTCACCGTGCGTGGATGATTCACCGCCAGCGTGGCCTGTCAACCGGAAATAACCGCACAAATAAATGAGCGGTGGGAACAGCTTCCTGTATTCCCCCTGACACATCCCTTACACTTTTTTAACAATTCTGGCGAACCTTCCTCGAGGATGAGCTTTCAAAACCAGCCCGCGAATGTCCTTTTCTTAGAGATAAGTGGATCGTTTATCAGCGAACCTGTTCCTTCCGTCGCTGAGGCCACCCCTTTCACATAAGGACCCTGAAAGGGTACCCCTAGGCCGAGTGGAGATCTCGGGGGTAGGCGTCATGAAAGCAGGGCCAGATTTTTTTAAAGCGTTGTTTTCCTTAATGTTTTGTTCTGCGCCGATAAGTTTGGAGCGATGAGGACGATGGTCTAGTCTCACACCGCGTATGGCACCCATGGGAAGTTAGCGGGGGGCAAAAATAATAAGCGGTGGCTGCCTTTGCCACAACCGTGGGGACTGCCTCCAATAATGTGCCAAATTTTTGTAGGTCAGGCTTGAGATGATTTATGGTATTTGCATAATAACAGGAGCGCTTACATATCTTTACGTGCCCCAGCGTACAGAAGGAATGAAGCATGGGACCACCAAAAAAAAAAAACAGGGCATCAAACAAACGCGAGCTACCTCTAAGAACAGAACACAGTTGACCTTGAACAACGCATGCAAAAAAATCTTTTGCGTGCCTGCCAACATTACTCATCTGGAAAAAAAAATTGCATTCAGGTTAGGACATTCAATAAAGTGCGTTCATATTTAATAATTTATGTCACCCCTAAAGACTTCTTATGGGGAGAGTACAACATAGGGGTGGGGGATACAATTCAATAAACAAACGAGATACATTTTAAGGACAAGTTCCAGAATGAAAAATCCGCAGGGTTATGTAAAGCAGATGGCATAAGCCTTCATCATCGTCTTTTGTTCTTTTTCTTGTAGTGCGCATTAGTACATAATCCCTCTACTTACTGCAGGCACTCGTGCTTCACGCAACAGCGCTATTTCTCTTCTACATTTCGTTCTTTTCGAATATTTATTCTTTGGTGCGTGATAACGTTCTGTCACTTGCATTTTCCATCACCGCCTAGAGATTACGCATTATAAGGAAGTAAATCACAGTCTACACTTCTTATTTATTATATATGTTGCCTATGAATAGTTCTACTAAACATGCCACTTAACATAGTTTCTTCCTCCCATTCATCTTTCTTTTTCGTCTGTATACGTTAAATTTGTAACCATTTCTTGGAATAATTAAGCTGAGTTCGTTCGTTGCAAAGAATATTTCGCACCGTATGCTTCACATGTTTTTCTCGGAAAGCTACAGATTTTTTTGCTCTCTATTCTTGGAATCTAGATTTTTGCGCCGCAGCAAATTCAGGACATTAGGGATGATAAAGCCACCATCGGCGGTATGGCACGTCATTCTCATTGCGGGAAGGTAATGGCTACAGCCGATGCTGAGTGTCGTGCACTGAATGTTTGAATGTTGCACGTATGCGGACAGCCAGAGCTGAGAACATTCGGTGGGACAGAGGACTAACGCTCTACGGAAGCTGCCAGCAAAAGCCTTGCAAGACGAGATAGACAAGTTAGTGCCTCCACATTACTTACACCATAAAGCACTCGTTCTAACCCCCTCCCTCCCCACCTCCGAGATTACCAGCAAAAATAATTAAGGAAAACATGCTGCAGACTGATATAGAGAGGCCGAGAATAGTAGTAGTAGTAATGGTTTATTTAAAACAATAATCAAAAGGTAGGAAAAGGTTTTTGCTAGCCCCGGCATCTGCCATCCCTACAGGAAGCACCTGAACTGGGGCAACGGAAGTAAAGTCATAGCAGGCAGCCTGGAGAAATGAAATGAAAGACTTCAGGGGAGAAGCAGAAAGGATAGGTGAGAGAGAGAGCTACTATATGCAATTATTCTATTTACTCGATGGCATATGTACAGGTCAGGCGCGTTGATGCCTATACTCAAAGAGGAAGAAGATCAGGGCCGAGACTAGCCAAAAGCCGCGACGCGTATGGGTGCTTTGGCGAGATAGACTCCGGTAGAGCACTTTGATTTAAGTTTCCCCGAAACGAAATGATTCGTTACTGAACCGCCTACCGGTATGCGAACCCCTGTACTCAATTCGTTGCAAGCTATAATTGGTAGCTAACTAAGGTCGGTTAGTAAGTCTAAGATTTTGAAGGCCTAAATTCAGTAGGTTATAAATGTCGCCGAAATGGGACGAGTGATGTTTTGCGGAGAGCTAGTCACTGAGAATTGAAGTAGTGCGAGAGTGCTCGAAACCAGCAGCTCTTAATAAAAATTTATGTGCAAAGACTTCGTAGCGCAGCATTACAGTTATATTTTGCAAGCTTTAAAAGCTAGCTTCATTAGCGTTTTTGTTCACGCTGTTCATAATCATGCATATTTACGCCCATTGGCTTGGTTCGTTTTATCTGCATTGAAATTTACCATCTTTTCTCAAGCTGACGTCTCCCTTTCAGTTGAACAGTCTCATTCACACCGCATGAACCTCGGTCGTCCTGTGTGCCAGTGGACGATAATGATGATTAGCGCACAAGGACATCTATTGCATGTTTTGTGAAGTTTAGGTAAAGAGGGTAGGCCATTTAACATTACTATATTTATTTATTACGAGACCAAGATTTAAAAGAGCCCATGCGCTAAGGTTTTGCCATTTGCTACTTGGCTGATGCATAATTCAAGACTATTACTTGTACTCCTTGATAGCGTTGGCGTGTAGAATTCGTAATTCACTACTACCATTATCATGATAGATACTTCAAACGCCCAATAATATTACATTACCTTAAGTCCGCCCCCAGCGCCAAAAGACCGCTTATTTTTGGTTACGAATGAATTGACGCAATCGTTCACGCCGTTCATGATGCATTTGATGTAATTTCCTGGAACAAGCGCACGTTTAGACATCAAAAACAGTAACCATGTCGAAAACACCACATCGATTTTTCGTTAAAAAATGGCCCAGGAAAGAATTGCCCCCCCCCCCCCCCCTGCGCTGGTCTCGAATTTTTCTCGCAGTTTTTCCTCTTCCAGCTTTTATTTCTTCACCATCCATTATTTATTCCAACGGCAAGCACGAAACTCCACGCCGCTCGCCTTAAGCGCTTACGGCAGTCACCAGCATCACGGGATGAATACGCGAAGTGCACACCTGCGCGTTCCCATGGCGTTGAGACGCATCATTTGTCAACGCGTACGCCGTACAACCCATATCATTGACAACCACGCTTGCGCTCGAAATATTTTTTTTTCAGGAACTTGGCACTGTTGACACCGAAATGTAAGGTAAACAAAAGCCTAGAACACGTAAAAAAAGCTGCTGCTTCGCAAAAAAAAAATGCACGCTGATAGCGCATCATATATAGCCGAAAAAAGCGAAGGCCGAGCATCGGCGAGTAAACCGATCATAGGATTCAATTACGCCTGTGTCCATTCACTGTGTTTCGCGTATTGAAAAAAATCGCGAAATTATCGCTATCTCCTCAGCAAACAAGTGTCAAACAGGTCTATATATAACTCCTCTGAGAAAGTCTGTTTATAGGCACACTAAGTGCACCCAGCTCAGGACAGTCTTGCAATGATGACATTACAACATATAGAATATCTGTAATGAACACCATTACCATTGCGCGGATTGCCACCCTGTATCACACTCAAAGAGTGCAACTGGCAGATCATGAATTCATATACTGGGAGTCCATCACGCAATCCATCAGTGCATTATAAAATGTCTGTAATACACTACAGGCGTAAAAAAACATGGCTGTGTACGCTTTAGCACTCCTGTTACAAATATGTTAAGTATGTTTCACTAAACTTTATAAGCTTAAATCCAATTGATGTTCGCTTTCTCATTGTATATGCAGTCAGGCCAGAATGAAACGCGAATAGCTGCTGCGAACAGAGCAACATATTTTAACGCGACCAATTTCGTATATATAGGTATTAACAAATTAACACTATGGAGTTCTCCTCTTAAGCGGAGCTTAAGACTCCCCTCAAATTTATTGCCTCTGTACTTTCAGCCGCAGTATACGGCAAGCCTGATTCATGTTTCTGGGTAAGGGGTCCACCCGAAGTGAATAGAATAAGCCACTTTAATCACTGTTAACTCTCTTTTTTTCACTGCGCTTGTGGCAAATCAGCTGTTACAACGTGCCTGTGGTGGCAACAGGTTTTCGTCATCACAGGAGAACAATTTCTTTATAACACTGAGGGCAAGTCGACCACTGAAAGCTAGGCCGTACAGCTGTGGAAGTGACTGTTTACATAGTCAAAATCAATCTGTGGGGTCCTCAGCAAATCATCCCCGTGATTTTTTATGGGTAATTTGTGTGGAATGTTACACCGATAAAAAAATACGAAATGTTTTATAGTTTACTTTTCTCTTACTCTTCACAACTCCAAACTGGTTTGCTGTCTGCTTTTTTCCCCCTGGAACTCTCCAGCAGCGTTCTCAGCCATCTGTTGCTGTCGTTCGTCGGGGCATTCGCTCATTGTTTTGATCTTCCTGCCACCCTGAGACCGGAGCCAGATCTCTGCGACGCCCCAGAATCGTCGGCCGCCAGAGGAAAGTGGGACGGCAAGAAGTTAACGACCTTCCGCCGTAAGTCTTATAAATTGCTTCTGCTCACCCTGCCATCAGCCGAGCTGCTTCCGCTGAGGGTTTGGCGACCAAGAGGCACGTGAAGAACAAACTAGGGCATTAGTGAACAAAGAGGTTTCCAAAAAAGTAGGAAAGTATGGTAGAAATATATATATATATATATATATATATATATATATATATATATATATATATATATATATATATATATATATATATAAAACAAAGAATTGAAAACGTAACGATGCTGGCGGATACAAGGTTACGTGCGCTGGCTGCAGAGAGCGGCAAGTAGTCATTCTGCAAAGGCAGGTCGATGTCACCAACGAGTGACAACAACACAAGAGCCCTGGCTTTGCGCGCAGCTCTTTCTCTTCGTTTTTGTTAGGCTTAAACTTTACGGCTCCGCTTACATCCGAGGTCGTTGTGCTGCATCAGAGTGCTGCTACAAACAGCGTCCTTGAATGAAGTGCAGTTTTTGTGCGCTAGCACTAAGAATTTGCTGATGTTGGTCTGTCCGAAGCCTGTTTAAAGGTGCACGCTTTTTGAAGGCGAGGTGGATTTTAAAGGATTGCTGCGCCTGTGTGTTGTGTTCTAATTTATATGAATTGATTTCCTTATATCCTAAATAAAAATCCCAAACAAGCAACTTTTAACAGATCTGTCTCCTCCCCTATAATAAAATGAAGCTTCTTCGTAGCTTCAGCACTTCCACGCAACAAAACTCCGGAACAAGCAGTCATACATATGCTTTATTTATAGACTAATTAAAATCAAAGCAAATATTTATATTTCATGGACAACATCTACACTACATCACACGCCTAAGGCATTGGTAGGGGCAGTATGCCGCGAGAAATAAAATTAATTGCGCTAGCCACATGGTAACCATGCAGTAAACAACATTACTGACGCTTGTCGTCAGGGCTTTGCTCATTGCACGTGTATTGTTTGTTTCATACTGGCCACTTTTTTTATTACTCCGACAACTCTTCAATTTATTCAATACTGATCTTATATTACTCATCCCTAGAGACTGGCCTTTATTTGTCGTGATAAAGAAGAGCAGAAAAGGCAGTGATTTCAAGGCATTCATCATGAATGCCACACCTTGGTTATTAATAACTTTTACTTTCTTTAAGCAAAAAAGCGTAGCTTTGAAAGCGCGCATTGGAGCGCTGTTTCTTGCTACCTTGCATTATAGTGCCAAGTAGCTGTTCACCGCATTCAAGAACTGTGATGACTTTATTTAAGCATGACCACAGAACTGAACAAATTACGCGTCAGAACATCAGATATATGCGTTTCTTTACTTGAAATACAATGTACAGATGTGAAAAGGAATAACAACTGAAAGTATGAGAGTATTAGTGAAAGGAACGCATTTATAAAGAGCGTGAGCATATATGGTGCGAAGATGATTATTGCGTTACCATCCTTATACTTCACGATAAAACCTAGAATGTTACTACATGATGAATATAACATTTATCGTACACAATTATTAATGCTCTTGTGCACGCATGCAATGCTCTTGTGCCGAAGCAGCCTATCATCGAGTACCCTATCAAAGCATTACTGAAGAAGCGTGTGAAGAAGTATAGGTTATAACAACCACGCTTATTCCAAAAAAGTATACTAGGATATACAAACTGGCTCCCTATACTTCCATCAAGTCTCCCTTGACTTGGCTTGTCAACTAACGTTAAAACTTCTTTCTGTAACTACTGTACGGCCATATCAAACTTCGTGTCTTCTACTTCACGTCCAATAAATTTTTGTGCTAGGCTGAAGAAAGAGAATTTTGACGCTATATATTTTACTAAAGCGGAGGCATGCTGATGACATTCTCCGCGGATCTACCGCTTAGGAATTTTGATTCTTCGGGTGGCAGAAAACAGCTTTACAGCTCACTTCTTTTTCACGTCTGAACGAAGAAAGAAAGAATAGGTGGAGAGGGGAGATTATTAATAAGATGCTATATTGTATAGCCAAGGTGGTTGTTTTTTTGTTCGATAATGGCTACCGCCCGGAGTCAATGCGACACATCATAAGTGAGGGGTTCAAGCTCGACAAGGAAGTATCAGCTCTAAGCTTTTTAGAGGCTTTTCCCCTGAAAATAAAGGGCCGGAAAGAGTCGCTACCCGCAAATACTTACTATATATTCACTCAGGATTCAGTCTTAATTCTAATGATGTTCTGAGAAAAAAAAAATGTTGATTCGAACTGAGTGGATATCACAAACGCGGAAGAAGTGCACTTAACCGAGTAAAAACAAAAATAAATTCAAGCACAGTTGTGCTGTTTCCTGCACTTCGAGTAACACCGTTGTTAAACAAAATAATGCGCAGTCTTCGTTAAAATTCAGTTGCTTTTACATAGGATAATGGTTCAAATGCAGCTGATATGCTATGCTAGCAGAGATATCGACGACTGACTCTGAGCTCATTTATGATCATTACCGGGATCATTAAAAGTAATTTCGAGGACACCACATAACTGTTCCGAAGCCTTTTCATTTCTTATTTCTTCTCCCTCGAGCAACGCTACCATAAAAAGTATTAACGCCCACCATATGTCTTTGGATACTGTTCTCTCGACAGCTTATTGTTTCAGATCCCTCTTCCGTCTGTAAATATTGGTCACGACTGGAACATAAGCATGCACGCACACAGAGAAGTCACAGAGGTATATCTAAATAACCTAAGTAAATAGCCTTCTTCAGTTGTAGACGAAAGCTCGGACAGGGTGCCATAATTTCCTGTCTCGGGTAACAAAGAGAAAATGAAAATAGAACTCTAAAGCGATAAAAGCGTGTTAACACAGATGTTTGAAAAGTAAACTTGGCGGTATATGTTTCGCCTGCACTTTAATGTGCTAATATATTCCGCTCCTTCTTTTGTTTTGTTTTTGCTTTAATGTTCTTCCTCTTGATATTCCTTATAGCTTCATTTCAGTTGCATGGCTCAAGGAATGTCACCAGAAGGATCGGGGGAATATGAAAAATGGGCTTAGCGAGGTTTCGGCGAAAGCCCCAGCCAAACATCTCCAGTAGCGCCGAGGAAAGCTGCTTAAACATGCGACGCAGTCCCCGCCCTGATGGCAGGATTCCATCCGAAGCTCAGTAGGCGCTTCAAGACTGCTACATTCCCTCCGGAGCGGAAATATAGAACCCGCATGGAGGAGATTTTGAGGAATGTGCGTGATAAGCACAGCCAAAGTGAAATTGCATGCACGCCCACTTGATCCAATAGTGTCCATCAGGCGAACACCGAAGCAGATATTGTGAATAATTCTGAGCGACGTGTTTTTTTATGGTACAAGCGGGAAAGATTTGCTTTTTTTCTTGTTCTTGACGGGCATTATTTTGCAGACGCATTCGCAGCGCGAATATTTGGTGACCTCGTATAGCAAAGCTTTGCCTTCTCCTAGTCCGGATGTAACATAGATGTATGCCAAGGGGAGCAATATGCATAAAAGAGCTTTTTCAGACGCGGCAACTTGTTTTTCAAAAAATGAACGGCAGCTAGTGATTTTTGGGGTGCTTTATATTTAGGGAAGGAACCTTGCACCGTGCACTGGCAGGTACAGTTAACTTTACCGGGATCAAAGTGCTCGCCCAAAATAAGCGTGTACAGCGAACATATTAGGAAACTATAGCCCGACACCATCCATATCTGCGCCATTTCGAGTGCTTATTGCATTCCATGATCATCGTCCGGAGCCGCGGTGGCTATCAATTGAATGAATGAATGAATGAATGAATGAATGAATGAATGAATGAATGAATGAATGAATGAATGAATGAGCATCTCTTTGAATATTGCAGCACTACCATTCAAAGTGACCTGTGATAGACCATGACTGCTGATGAATGAATGAATGAATGAATGAGCATCTCATTGAATATTGCAGCACTACCATCCAAAGTGAGCTGTGACAGACCATGACAGATGTTAGTTTGTTTAAGAGGTGTTAACTGGTAGACGCTTTTTCGTTACTACATGTGCGTTGACCTTTATTCACGAGTAGAGCGATCTTATAGCGCTTGGCGCACTCGCGTTGCCTCATAGCGAAGTATTCCCGGCGCTGTCGTACTTGCAGCTCCCATGCTACAGTGACCCCCGTCAGCCTCTCAGCGCAGCGCGCCATCCATTCCAGCTAAAGGGATTTCGGACGGGCGTCGAATCTTACGTGGTCTTATTATGTTCGGGTAGTGAGGATAATGCAGTGGGAAGAATGAGCGAGCTTCACTTTGAGACTGCGGTTGTTGCTTATTTTTTTCAGCTCGCCAAAATTTGTTGAAATAATAAAAGCTGGCAAAATTAAGCGTTAGGAAGCTCCTCTTTTAAACAGTGTAGCCCAGAGATCAGCAGGCAGAACCACATAAATTGGACATGTCTTTGATTCTTGGGTATATTGTTCTTGACTTCTTGTCGGTAGTAGCCGGCACAAACTAGTTTGCCTGGGCCTAAGTACAGCCCTGAAGCATAGTGGATTCGTCCAGAAAGTATTTTGGGCCTAAAATGACGGAATAAACTCGTTAGCCGAATTACTAGGCTATGAAGCTGCACCATCCTTCCAATTTTTGTAGTCTAAATGACGTGGTAAACCTGCTTAGAACATATAGAGCTCGAAAAGCATCCTTTGTAATGAATTAAAAACATCAGTGAGTCTTGCCCAAGATGGGTTTGGCATAGCAAGTTAAAAAGTTTCGAAAGAAGTCGAGCTCTCTATGCAGTAAACTTTTCGGCACATTCAAGCCTTCATATATAAGAAATAAAAATGTTTCTGGAGGAACTTGTTTTACTCTAAATACCAAAAAGGTGAAAAGCTTTTCAAATTTGTAAGCCCTAGCGGATATTGTATCCTCTAAAAAATATTTTTTTTTGTGCTACGCTACTAAACTTAATAAACCTTTAAGGCTCGGATTACAGTTCAGTATATCGCATACTGAACGTTGCCACAATAACAGGGTTTCATGTTCTCTTGCCTTCGTAACAATTTGCCAGTTCTAACACATTATCAGCCTCTTTTCATTTAGAGCAATATCAGACCCATACTTTTCACTATGGATCAATCAGGTCAAATTTAATTTTTAGAACTCTGAACGAAATATTATTCGCAATTGCAGGTATGCAGCAGTTACTCTGTTGGCCCTCTTTTTGATATCAGATGAAACGCAGCTCATAAATCGAGGACATGCTATCGATAGCGATTGCAAAAAAAAAACAATTTTCCTCGAAAGAAAAGTATCAAATATAAAAAAGGCGAGCCACATGAAAGACACACTAATGGCACCGACACGTCCCCTGGCATCGGCAGCCACATAGGGCCTTCCCTCGAGGCTGCATTGCCAAGGAGTTCCGGATCCTTCAATCGCAGGCACTCGGCTATCATCTGTTGTCCGAGTTCAAACACCATCTTTGCGGTTAAGGTGCAATGTTCACTAATGTGAAAAACACCGCGTAGTTTTTGTCGGCGTTCTTCACTCAACGCGTATGTAAAATCAGTATAAAGTGATAGGACATGATCACTGTAATAGCGGCACGTAAATACAAGAAAAACTGTCATTACGCGGGTGCCCCAGCGTCTTCAGCGCATTCTGATATTCGTTCCCCGCCGGTCCTTGCTTATTCTGTAGCGTCTAAAAAATAAAGAGTAAAAAAGCACGGAAGTGGAAAGTAAAAGAAAGAAAAAATACCAACGTTGTAAAATCTAGTACTTTTACAATACCAAGAACAAGAAGACTGCAGAGGTTCTGGCCTAGCTAAGAATACTGTGCACTTCAAGATAAAACCAGAAAATCTAACAGAACAGGGGAAACTCAGAAAAACAAACTGCTCTTTAGTAGAAGGAAGGAAGGTTATATCACTCGTTCTTCCTTGCACACCAAATTTTGTCCCTTATTTTTGTTTCCCCCAGAATCTCTCATCAGTACTGATGGGCTAGAGGGGCTGGCGCTGCAGAAAGCCAGAGAAAAGCGTAGAAATTGTGGGCCGCTTGCATCGTTCCCGGCGCGTCAGTGTCCACTCTTATGCCGGCGACATTCAAGCTCTGTCCCCCGCCACCAGTATCCCCAAGCGCAGCCGCACTCTGCACAAAAGATGCCCGTTCGCGTGTGCCTTCAAACTTCTAGTTTCTTCTTTCTGTCCTCGCTCCAGTCGTAAAAAGTTTTTACGATCACTTCAGTGCAGGAAGAACCCACATCTTCGTCTCCTTTAACGGTGTGTATGTTAGCACAAAGTGTTTGTGGTGTCTTGCTGACATCGCGTGCATAGTCCGAACAAGAACAAACGCACTCTTCGCAGACACTTAAGCGCAAGATTGACACTGCAGCTGTAGGCGATATTATAAGTTTGCAACAAAATAACACATATGAAAAAATATAAAAACGAGAAAAAAACGAAACTGAGCAAATTGCGCGCTATGCTACTTCCGGATTTTTCCATAGAAAATACATTTGATTGTAGCATGCGTTTCCTGATCTGCACCAGCCATAACTGCGTGAGCAGAGCAGTAACCAGTATAGAACGTAGCCTACCAGCAGTGTTCACTTCCTGGACAACGAGAAAAATAGAGGCAAGATATATTTGTACATGGCTTCACTCCCTCTACACGTGAAAAGGAAAGCCAGTGTACGTGGACCATACACTGTTACCATGTACCGTTGCAATCACTGCAGACCACTGTGTATATTTCGTTCGGCGCTTGTCTCTAACAAACAATTTTTAATGGTTTTTTCTCAATTTTCATGATTTTTACAGGTGCGCAAAATTTTCCTCATTACTGCAGGTTTTTCTGGTCACTACTCACCCGGATACAGGCAGCCATGCTGAACGACAGATAGAAGTTGTAGCTAGTAGTGAGTGAAAGGATATTTTAAGATCTAATGTACACCAAACATGAAAGTGGCAAGTCCTGGAACCGATGCAATACAAATTTGCCTTCTTGAAAAATGCAGCTCTCATGTATTTTTCAGTTTTCTCGAAATGAAAGCACAATTTCTGTAATAGATACTGTTTTGCGCTCTACTGGTGCAATAAGTGGTGCATTCATAAATGGCGTAGAAATAGAGCGTCCGCCTCGCGTGCAGAACGACCGGGGCTCGTATCCCGTTACCGCGCCATTCTCCACCGTGTTTAAAAGAAACCACTTGTCGATGAAAGGGCATAACCAGGCCTGGGTCGCGGCCTGGTCTCTGTGACCAGAAGCGACAACGCACTCCCTCACCAGAGCAGCATTTCGCCACCCTGGTGTGGTGCTTGGCCGAAACCGTCTATGAACAAACCAATTAACCCTTTCCCCTTAGTCCCCAGCTGCTCCAGAGCAAATTGACCAAGGCGGCGGTAAGACCTGTGACGCAGCGAAAGGTGCTAAGAATCCTTGGCTCCTGACACACCGCCATTGGAAACTTAACCTGTCAGCTTTTAATATTAGAACCTTATCCAGTGAAGTTAACCTAGTAGTGCTGTTCGAGGAACTAGCGGGCATTAAATGGGATGTCATAGGACTCAATGAGGTTAAGAGTACAGACGAGGCCTATGCAGTACTAACGAGCGGGCACGTACTCTGCTATTGTGAATTAGCGGACAGAGGAGAATTCGGTATGGGACTCCTTATCATTCAGGATATTGCTGGCAACATACAGGACTTCTATTGTCTTAAGTACAAGGTGGCAGCTGCCGTAAGCAGGCTTAATAGGAGGTACAAGCTGAAAGTCGTTCACACCTACGCGCCTACATCTAGCCTTGATGACCAGGTCATTGAAAGCTTCTATGAAGTCGTAGAATCCGCAAGGAACAAAGTAAACTCATAGTGCACTCCACTGGCGAGAGACTTCAGTGCGAACGTAGCCAAGAAGCAGGCCGAAGACCAGCCGGTAGGTGGCTATGGTATGGGCTCTGGAAATAACAGGGTGTAGCTATTAGTAGACTTTGCAGACAGAAAGAATTAACGGATCATGAATACCTTCTTCCGCAAACGATAGAACACTTGCATTGTAGCGACTACAGAATGGTAAGGTCTCGAATTAGCTCATACTTGAAGATGGGACGGAAGAAACTCGTGATACGGAAGTCCATTAACGAGTCAGCGGTAAGAGGTAAAGTAGAGGAATTCAAGCTATCTCTGCAGAACAAATATTCGGCTTTAACTGAGGAAGACGATTTTAATGTTCAAACAATGAGCGATAATCTCACAGCTGCGGAGTGCGTAGTTGAAATAGGTAGGATGGCTCGACAGGATACCCGCAAGCTAACTCAGGAGACGAAAGATTTGATTAAGAAACACAAATGCTTGAAAGTGTGTAATCCTAGACATATTATAACTGGTAGAGCTATCAAAGTCAATAAATAGGCGCAAGTTAGCACACAAGTTTGTGCAGCAGCCAATGTAATCAGAACTGTAATGAGAGAGACCATAGAGCACAGCAATGGGGGCATCCTGCCAGTAAAGAAACACGAAGTCAGGAAAGCCTTAGGAGCAATGTCAAGGGGCAAACGGCTGTTGAGGGTCAGGTAACAGCAGACGTGTTGAAGGACGGAGGGGAAATTGTGCTAGAAAATCTAGCCACCCTGTATACGCCATTCCTTAGGACCTCAAGCATACCAGAAGCTGGGAACAACGCTAACGTTATCTTAGTTCATAAAAAAGGAGACGCCAAGGATTTGAAAAATCAGAGAGCGTTCAGATTACTGTCCGCTGCATCCAAGGTATTTCGTAAGGTAATCGCTAATAGAGCCAGGAGAGCCTTAGACTCCAAATAACTAAAATGATCAGGCAGGATTTCTTAAAGGTTACTCATCAATAGCCCATATTCATACTGCCAATCAAGTGATAAAGAAATGCGCAGAAAATACCCAATACCTATATAAAGCCTTCACTGATTAAGAGAAAGCCTATGACTCAGTGGAAACCTCAGCAGCAATGGCATTAGAGAATCAGGGTGTAGAAGAGTCTTATGTGAAAATACAGGAAGATGTCTATAACCACTGGACAGCTGCCATAGTCCTCCATAAAGTCGGCAATAAAATTTCAGCAAGAAATGATGTCAGGCGGGGTGACACGATCTCGACAACGCAATTGACCGCCTGTTTACAGGAGGTATTCTGAGGACTGGTCTGGAAACAGGTGGGGATAAGGGTTAATGGAATTGAATTGAAGTTCATTTCCGAACATTTATACACAGCATATTTGAGACAACATCTGGATCACTAGCTAAAAGCTAGTTCGTATCCATGCAAAATATATCAATTGAAACTAAGTGAGAATACCTAAATAATCTGCAATTTGCTGATGACATTACCTGGGTAAGTCAGTCAGGAGATAAACTGCAAAGCATGATCACACAGTTAGACAGGCAGAGTGTAACGGTGGGACCGCTCTGGAATATTTTCAGTTTTATAATTTTATTTTTCTTCGCGATACTGGAGACACTTTAAAGTGGATGTGAAGGGGGCTTTAAAGTCAAAAGAGCTACAACTGGGGCTCGTTGGAAATGCATCCTTAAAGGTATTGGTGAGCGCTACCAAAATACGGAGAGGGACGAACACACAAGACAAGCGCTTGTCTTGTGTGTTCGTCCCTCTCCGTATTTTGGTAGCGCTCACCACTACCTTTAAGGGTGTGAAGGGGGCTCTAATAAAGTTGCGGCATGCATGGGATATTGAAGCACGCCGCTTTACGAATAGTGTCCAGCGTAGATTTTTTAAATCCGCTTAGTAGAAGCTGAATTATCTGTAGTTAAACTTTGAATTTCAGCGTCTTCGCGCCTTTCCCTCTCCTTTCGTCACTTTTTGCATGCTGGAAGGTAGGCGCTGCTTCGCCGACCCCCCTCTGGGAGCGGAGCTTCCCGACCGGCCGGGGATAAGCGGCTTATTGGCCGTGGCCACGGTAGCTGCCTGACGTCTAAAAGAATCTAACCAATGGCCACCTCTCACCTTGTCTGCGCAGATGCGGGGGACGGAGGAGCGTGCGAGTATGAAGGAGTCGCCGGGAAGTGCTCGCCAACTTTGACGCGCGATTGTGGGTCGCCTGCTGCGTGTGGAAGAGTATTATTTGGCTCCGGTTTTCATAGCAACACAGTGCAGTGATTAAGTAAGTTAATGTGCTCTCCTCGGAAGGCGTTTCAGAGCCCCTTTAACGTGTGGAGCGAGGGAAGCACGCTCAAACCTATACTTTCCTCACTGAAACGATCGTAAAATGTTTTACAGTTTCATCTAGACAAAGCCTTCGAGTGGTGAGAAGGAGAATAATGAGAGGGAGAGGGTACGGTTGCTCTTGTGTCGTGGGCATGCTCTGTGTAAGAGGCGGAGGACATGCCTTAATTCTAACTCAGAGCGCAGTATCCAATACACGGCACCGAGAGTGATCACCACACGAATGTTTCTACCACTTTTTAGTTTCTCTTCCACGTTCTCAGGAGAGTGAAAGCCGTACGACGAGGACAAATGGCGGAGCTCGGTAAGGATGCCTAGCAATAAACAAGAAGGAAAATATCGGTTATGCCTCAGAGAAGTGATCACGCTTCGCGCTCAGCGCTCTGGGCGCAGATTTACTTGAAGAAAACAGGTCGCTGCTCCGGGGAATGTTTACAGCCCTAAATGAAAAATGTGGAATGGCGGCAGAATTCTGGAGAATGTCCAACTTTGAGTTGTCGGCCCGAGCCTTACAGGGCAGACACCTCTAATTTTTGAGAAAGGCCAGAGCTCCACGACGCTTAGGTTTCTATAGAGTGGGAACTGGAAAATTGAAAGGCATAGAAAGTTGTCATAAAGACGTCTTTATTGCGTGACAGAAATATAAAGGCTGGGGTTCGAAAATTATGCAACCGCCGGAATTTGGAGTAGCCTGTGCTTGGGAGATTTCGGCGTTCTTTGTGAGCGCCCGTCAGGGTCTGAAAAAAATAAAATAGCAATGCTCGAACTTGAAGGCAAGCCACGACGATCACTCGTTATTTTTTTCACTACAGGTTGCGGAATTAGCCAATTCTGTAGGCATCACAACACTTTTGTCTTTTTTTGCGTGCTCGCACACTTTTATGCTTCCGGGCGAAATGAGGGGCGGGAAATACGGTAATGCCAACTGCGCTCTTATAGACTTCGCTTAAAGGAACATAATTTTAAGCAGAAGAATACAGCATTTAATATTACCCTCATTGCACTCTTGTGTTGCTGTTAGAAAAGCACCGTGAAGCTTCTCGAATGTTTGATGTTAAGGAAAAAGAAAATTCGGGCGACAATTTTTTAATTTATGAAAAGACGGAAAAACAGTTCTGCATCAATATACTTAATATGCTGTCTGATTACACGCCCAACATAATGAATGCAATGAGATCAATTTGGAAATACAACATTGCTTCGTTCACTTTCTTATTCTAAGTAACATGCAGCTGCTTAAATACTGACACTGTTTAGTACGCACCTTGCAGCGTGTAGAATGACAGCGTGCGGCAGCGGTTTTTTTTTTGTAAAATTCCATATTAACGCAGGCAGCGACGAGAACTACTTGCATGGCGATCGCTGAAAAAGCTTGAGTTAATCCCGATTAAAAGAACCTATACAGTAACACATTCAAAGTTTTTGCATGGAAAGCTTTTAAAGGACCATACCTTGCGTTTGACGTCGTAGTAGTCTTTGGCGGAACCGGATAGTGGTAAACAGAGGAAGGAGGTGGAGGAGAATGGTTACCGTGGAAGAAAGGCGGTATGGCGACAGCGGAGGAATGCGCTGATGGAGGACGGCTTCCATTGGAAGAGCCTTCGAGTATGTGTGGGAAACTAAAAAGAGTTCTCTACAACTATACATGTGTTCAACCACTCTGATACTCTAGAGGTATGGGAGAGAGACAAAATACCACAACAGCTATCGCTGAATCTTTCCTTGTAGTACAGAGTGGTACCCATCCTGCGAGTATCTTTTTCTGCAAAGTCTGGCAAAAATGAATTAAATATTTGTGCTGCTAGCACCTCAGCGGCTATCACTTGGCGTTAAGGCTTCTACGTTACTGAGAAAATTGCGGGAGGCTTAAGCTTCCTCTTTAGGAGCAGAACGTGATTGCGTTACACTCTGGAAACCCGACCACGGCGGCTGCGTTTTTATGGGGGCAAAACTCTAAGGCACCCGTGTGCTGTGCGATGTCAGTGCACGTTAAAGATACCCAGGTGGTCAAAATTATTCCGGAGCCCTCCACTACGGGCACCTCTTTCTTCCTTTCTTCTTTCACTCCCTCCTTTATCCCTTCCCTTACTGCGCGGTTCAGGTGTCCAACGATATATGAGACAAATACTGCACCATTTCCTTTCCCCAAAAACCAATTACACTCTTGACAGAAAGGAGTAAAAAGGGCGTAGGCTGTCTTCTAGCTCACTCCCATTTATGAAAGAGAGTGCACTAGAGGACAGCTTACTGCCCTTTTACTCCCATACAGGCTTACTGATGTTTAGACTGTAGAGGGCAATTCGCACCGGCTACTCAGTTATTGAATTCCTAATCAGCATGCTTATAATTACTCATTTATGCACCAGTACGTGTCTCTGAGACTCTCTGCAAGTCAAAGACCACAATGCATTCACTAGGTTCACGTTTATTTCCATTGAGTCAATGAGCCTTCGTGGCCCTTGTGTAGCGGGCCTGTCTCGCATCTTGAACGGCAGAGTGCGGGGAAACGGATACAGTTTCCGTCCACTATGCCCAGGCTTTCATCAACTAGGGAAGGTTCGTCCTTCCTGTGTCATTGTGGCTGTCGACGTTTCTAACTGCAGGCCTATTTTCTTGAAGACTAAACGGAGGTGTTTTGTTTACTCTAATCTATGGCTAGAGGTCGAAAATTTGTCTAATATGATTCTCTTGAAGCTTTCTGGGGGAAAGTCACCGAGATCATCAGAAATGTTCAATAGCGGTTTTATTTTTGTTTTTTGCAGTGCCTTTATAATTTGGTCTTCACATACTCAGCTGAGGAAGTTCATTTCTTGTTTGTTTGCTACCGCAATGCAATTCACGAACATACGCTTTTACAGAGCCAGAATTTCACGGCGCAGCTTTTCACGCACAACGCTTCATAAAGGTGCCATAATTTACTCCGTGTGGCTGTAAAAAGACAACT
The DNA here is from genome assembly GCF_052857255.1 of Amblyomma americanum. Lineage (NCBI taxonomy): Eukaryota > Metazoa > Arthropoda > Arachnida > Ixodida > Ixodidae > Amblyomma > Amblyomma americanum. The sequence continues at coordinate 135,274,644 of NC_135499.1, read as the reverse complement.
CTGCACTGCTCTCTTGGTTTTTTATTGTGTACTCGTCGAATGAAGCAAGGAATAATGAAATTTAATTTTCCACTAATTAAAACGCAAAAATAACTGATGACCGGTTGGACAACTAGATTTTCACAGTTTGTTTACCAGGAAAATTAAAATATTATTTTAAAAATCTATGAATAATTGGGCAACTTTTGCCATGCAACATGTTACGAGAGGAGCTTAACCGGCCAATCAAGCAGTACACGAAGCTAACGCGATGGCTCAGTTGCAGGGGAGTTCAGCTGGTGGGCACAAGCTCGCAGTTAGGATAACGGGCGCAGGGGCAGCATTTATATTAGGCAGAATATAAAATTTCTCGTGTACATAAATTTGAAGCAGCCACATGCTGTAAAATTTCATTCCGAACTGTCAACTGTGAGGCGTTTCTAGCTCGCAAGTCTACGTTGGAACTTAAAAACAGATTAATCAAGCCAATTGGTACACTGAAGATAAATTGAATATTGCCGTGCGTTGTATATATTTTTGTACTTCTTGCTTGATAACTGATTTCCCGGAGAATTGAAAGCAGTTCTTTTGCTTTGCTGTACGGCGCAGAATAACACCTCGACTGTAGGTCTCGGCTTCGTTTAGTAATAATAGCAGTACCAAAGGCTATTTCAGCAAAGTTAAGTGCTAGCTCGTACACTTAATACTGTTATAGTTCTTTGAATGGGGGCTAGTAATCAACTGTCTAAAATCAACCACAGCTGCTTTCGACAGAGGCCTGATCAGCGGAGGCGAAATTTCCTGACTGGTTACGAAAAAAGTTACCGTTCTGACATCCCATTGCTGTCGGAAGGCACACAGCATATTTTTGTTGCTTTTAAATCGCTACCCTATGATTAGGTCCTTATTACATTCGCGAACTTTCAAATCTTTACTATTTTGGGTTCCCCTGAAATCTGAAAAAGCTGAGTAACTATAAAAAAACGAATTATGCTCTTCAGTATCTGCTTAAGGCGCTGCGCTTTCGACTTCGTAAGTACTCTGTTGGGACGTGACCGGAAGATTCAGCGCCAATCTCATTTCCTCCCAATCGACGATACCCCGAATCAAGACCGACCACCACTCACACCACGATCATCACTATCATTACCATTACTATCATAATTATCACAATCAACCCTAATTAAGCCCACTGCCGGACAAAAGCCTCTGCCATTCAGTGGTCTCCTATTAACCTTGTTCTACGTTAGCGACGCCCACCGCATCTATCAGCGCGCGCTTCTTAGTGTCACCTTCCTGCAAAGAGCACATAAAGTGAATTTAATAAAGGACGTGTTTCAATCAATCACCTCCCCACCTGATCATCTGCCGTTCTTTGCAACGCATTCCTTCGGCCTAAATCTACTCCGCTACGCTCAGAGACCGTCAGTGATCGTTCTCAGCGTTACATGCCCCACTCAGAATCATTTTTTCTTCTTAACTTCAGCAGAAATTTCAGTGCGTGTGTTTGCTCCTCAGACTCACGCTGTTGTCTTCTTACCTGGTTAACTTTACTCCTATCATTTTCCTTTCGATAGCTCAATGCGTTATCCTCAACCTAAATTCACTCCCTTTCGCCAGCCTGTAAGGAGGTAAATTTAAGCCGAATGGGTGAGCATTGGAAAACATGCGACTATTATACATTCTCCTCTCAAAGGTTATTGATAAACTGCTGTATGCATAACTTGAGAGTGCCTGCTAAATGCACTCCTTCTCATTCTTATTCTCGTGCCCATTCTCGTGCTTATCATCATCATCATCATCATCATCATCATCATCATCATCATCATCATCATCATCACCATCATCATTTATTTGACCCTTAAACGCCCTGGTGGAGCATTACATAGGGGGGGGGGGAGAGTACACGAAAAGTAACAATGATGAGCGGGCAAACAAAATAAATAATAAAAACTGCAGACTGCTGCAGAAATAAAAAGGAAGCTGTCATGAAGAGGAAAAGGAAACAATTCATAAAGCAAGACAGATCATCAGACATTCTTTAAATCTTACGGAATCACGCTCAGTGACAACGGATTCGGAAAGCTGATTCCATTCTTGTATTGCGATTGGCAAAAAGGATTTGTTAAATGCGTAAGTTGATCAGCGTAAACGTTGGCTGCTCATAGAATTGAATAAACGGGATGACGTACGCACAGGTGGCACTACAAGTGAGTCGTGTAGGTTAAGAAAGTCGTAGAATTTGTGGAACAGACAAACGCGAGAAAGTTAGCGTTTAAGGGCTAGTGGGCGGATAGCAAGAGATGACTTGATGCTGCTTATGCTGCGGTGAAAATCATAATCTGGAGCTATAAAACGTGCCGTATGATTCTGGATGGATTCGATGGTATTCATTGAACTTCTGGGTTCATTCCCAAGCGGACAAAGTTGTATTTGCCAGGACGTGAACGCGAGAGTTTTGTTGTGGAATGTGACAGAAGACGGTGACCGTGTTTGGCCCCGAGAAAGCCATTATTGATCTGCCACCGTAACAAAAAAAAGTAAAACGTGCCATCAAGGTAAGCCCTGTTAGAACGTAACTGCAGAATGTTATGATTCAAAGTGTCCTCGCATGTCCTTTTACAGCCTACCGCCGCCTTTATAAATGGCTTAGACAGCCATTTTGAAACCCTGCAGCAATCTGTTCACACAAGCCTCCATTTCGAGCCTGCCCTGAAAGCCCTCAGACGAAATAGCTCGATGCCCATTTGAAGAATTTCGCCGCAGAAACGAAGCTTAAGCCAGACTGTCTCCGAAGCCTGTCAACGTCCTGTGCTTGCTTCGTCATCAATCGGGATTTCGTGGATAGGCTTTTGGATTGAAGGCTGTCGCTGGGCAGCACCTCAGTGAACGGGCACTCATTCTTTGCGACTCATGATGGAAAACTGAAGGCTACTGCAACTCTACTGCTGTCCCCTCTGATATCTCCAATCGAATCAAGAGTGAGCTCTAAATCTTGTTACCTCAAGAAATGGGGGCTTTTAGACTTCGCCTCCTCGGTTCGGTGGGTCTGCAATAAGTTCGACGACATCAGGTGTAACTTATTGACTGTTTCTAGGCGGATGAAAAATAAGATAAAAGGAAATGGTTCGACGTTGCATTAGGAAACGTAATTTTGAAGTCACTGACGAAGCAAGAATGTAGTTCCTAAAACCATCTCATGCTCACGTAGTTGCTCGGATGCAAGTGGTGGCTGGATTTCGGATATTGCCTTGACATCTTTGGGTGGTCACAAAAAAAATGAAGTTAAAGGCACAGTGAGGACTAATTGATGTTCCCCTTTATGTCATTTATCACTCTTGAAATCCAGTAAACGCGGCAGCTTAGCGCATCTATTGCTGGAGAGGACCTACTCATCTGCGAGCCTACGCACGCTGGATATACCACAGGAGACGTCTACGATAACTTAAGCTTATCGTCATGCGAACTCCCCGTACTTCGGCATAAAGACGGTTTGGCCAACGATTTGCATACTGATGACACCAAACACAAGGCGTTAACAGCAGAACTGCCAGAAGGATCAAGTGCGATAGCGCTTTAGTTTTCTGTGCGTTTCTGCGCACTTTGTATTACCACCAGCAATGTCAGGTAAGCACCAATCTGCTGCAAAAAAAAATTATTCTATAACACCAAGCATATAACAAAGAAGGTGTTCCGATATCGTAACAGTTTTCCTTCTTGCTTGTCCTAAATACTCGGACCAAAATTTTGGAAACTGGAAAATTGTAAGATCGTCTGAAGAAAATATTTCAGACAAAAGTCCATTATTCTGCTATGTAGCAAAATCTTTCGTTTAAAGTGCTTCCATCGATTGCATGAAACAGTTAACACTGCCATAGACAACCAATGTTGACAACTTCCGATGATAGCAGAAACGTTATAGAAAAAAAAGATACATGACTGCCGTCGGGTGATCTGCAGATATATTCATTGTCATAGTGAAATATTACATTATATGGAAAAAATGTCGATCATAATCGATTTCCTGCTCCAAAATCCTTTGGTCCAGAATTGTGTATGACACGAGAGAGCAACGCCTTGATGCCGGATAGTGGCATGAGAAGTTGAGTGATTATGATTAGAAAACTACTAAATCAACTACAGACAGTTGATGTAGGCAAAGGTCGCGCAAAGCGCGGCTTCCGTTCTTCTTTTGTCTTTTTTTTTCGCTGAAATTTTCTGTTGCCAGTGACAACTGTTTAAACGAAGGAGACGGAACCCTGCGGACAGAAAAACCGACGCTTAGACTTTCATCTCTTATTTTTTTTGCTCCTCCTGTTCTTTGCCAGCTGTCACCGACCGGATGTTATTGGGACCGCTAAAAGTTCGCTGCTCGTTTGGAGTCAGCTGAAGTATCATATTACCCCCTCTATCGGGGCAAGAGGGTAGCGGGTCGTCGCATTCGATACAGCCTCTAGCACTCAGGGGTATCGTCGATTGGGAGGAAATGAGATTGGCGCTGAATCTTCCGGTCACGTCCCAACAGAGTACTTACGAAGTCGAAAGCGCAGCGCCTTAAGCAGATACTGAAGAGCATAATTCGTTTTTTTATAGTTACTCAGCTTTTTCAGATTTCAGGGGAACCCAAAATAGTAAAGATATGAAAGTTCGCGAATGTAATAAAGACCTAAACATAGGGTAGCGATTTAAAAGCAACAAAAAATATGCTGTGTGCCTTCCGACAGCAATGGGATGTCAGAACGGTAACTTTTTTCGTAACCAGTCAGGAAATTTCGCCTCCGCTGATCAGGCCTCTGTCGAAAGCAGCTGTGGTTGATTTTAGACAGTTGATTACTAGCCCCCATTCAAAGAACTATAACAGTATTAAGTGTACGAGCTAGCACTTAACTTTGCTGAAATAGCCTTTGGTACTGCTATTATTACTAAACGAAGCCGAGACCTACAGTCGAGGTGTTATTCTGCGCCGTACAGCAAAGCAAAAGAACTGCTTTCAATTCTCCGGGAAATCAGTTATCAAGAAAGAAGTACAAAAATATATACAACGCACGGCAATATTCAATTTATCTTCAGTGTACCAATTGGCTTGATTAATCTGTTTTTAAGTTCCAACGTAGACTTGCGAGCTAGAAACGCCTCACAGTTGACAGTTCGGAATGAAATTTTACAGCATGTGGCTGCTTCAAATTTATGTACACGAGAAATTTTATATTCTGCCTAATATAAATGCTGCCCCTGCGCCCGTTATCCTAACTGCGAGCTTGTGCCCACCAGCTGAACTCCCCTGCAACTGAGCCATCGCGTTAGCTTCGTGTACTGCTTGATTGGCCGGTTAAGCTCCTCTCGTAACACGTTGCATGGCAAAAGTTGCCCAATTATTCATAGATTTTTAAAATAATATTTTAATTTTCCTGGTAAACAAACTGTGAAAATCTAGTTGTCCAACCAGTCATCAGTTATTTTTGCGTTTTAATTAGTGGAAAATTAAATTTCATTATTCCTTGCTTCATTCGACGAGTACACAATAAAATACCAAGAGAGCAGTGCAGAGTTGTCTTTTTACAGCCACACGGAGTAAATTATGGCACCTTTATGAAGCGTTGTGCGTGAAAAGCTGCGCCGTAGAATTCTGGCTCTGTAAAAGAGTATGTTCGTGAATTGCATTGCGGTAGCAAACAAACAAGAAAGGAACTTCCTCCGCTGAGTATGTGAAGACCAAATTATAAAGGCACTGCAAAAAACAAAAATAAAACCGCTATCGAACATTTCTGACGATCTCTTTGACTTTCCCCCAGAAAGCTTCAAGAGAATCATATTAGACAAATTTTCGACCTCTAGCCATAGATTAGAGTAAACAAAACACCTCCGTTTAGACTTCAAGAAAATAGGCCTGCAGTTAGAAACGTCGACAGCCACAATGACACAGGAAGGACGAACCTTCCCTAGTTGATGAAAGCCTGGGCATAGTGGACGGAAACTGTACCCGTTTCCCCGCACTCTGCCGTTCAAGCCGCGAGACAGGCCCGCTACACAAGGGCCACGAAGGCTCATTGACTCAATGGAAGTAAACGTTAACCTAATGAACGCATTGTGGTCTTTGACTTGCAGAGAGTCTCAGAGACACGTACTGGTGCTTAAATGAGTAATTGTAAGCATGCTGATTAGGAATTCAATAACTAAGTAGCCGGTGCGAATTGCCCTCTACACTCTAAACATCAGTAAGCCTGTATGGGAGTAAAAGGGCAGTAAGCTGACCTCTAGTGCACTCTCTTTCATAAATGGGAGTGAGCTAGAAGACAGCCTACGCCCTTTTTACTCCTTTCTGTCAAGAGTGTAATTGGTTTTTGGGGAAAGGAAATGGCGCAGTATCTGCCTCAATATCGTTGGACACCTGAACCGCGCCGTAATAGAAGGGACAAAGGAGGGAGTGAAAGATGAAAGGAAGGGGTGCCCGTAGTGGAGGGCTCCGGAATAATTTTGACCACCTGGGGATCTTTAAAGTGCACTGACATCGCACAGCACACGGGTGCCTTAGAGTTTTGCCTCCATAAAAACGCAGCCGCCGTGGTCGGGTTTACATAGTGTAACGCAATCACGTTCTGCTCTTAAAGAGGAAGCTTAAGTTTCCCGCATTTTTTACAGTGACGTAGAACCCTTAACACTATCACATCGTTAAGTGATAGTCGCTGAGGTGCTAGCAGCATGAATATTTAGTTGATTTTTGCCAGACTTTGCAGAAAAAAATACTCACAGGATGGCTACCACTCTGTACTATAAGGAACGATTCAGCGATAGCTGTTGTGGTATTTTGTCTCTCTCCCATACCTCTAGAGCATCGGAGTGGTTGACCACATCTATAGTTGTAGAGAACTCTTTTTAGTTTACGACACATACTCGAGGGTTCTTCCAATGGAAGCCACCCTCCATCAGCGCATTCCTCCTTGGTCGCCATACCGCCTTTCTTCCAACGTAACCCTTCTCCTCTGCCACCTTCCTCTGTTAATTTACCACTATCCGGTTCAGCCGAAGACTACTACGGAGCCAAACGCAGGGTATCGTCTTTTAAAAGCTCTCCATGCAAAACCTTTGAATGTGTTACTGTATAGGTTCTTTCAATCGAGATTAACTCAAGCTTTTTTAGCGATCCCCGTGCATGTAGTTCTCGTCGCTGCCTGCATTAATATGGAATTCTGCAAAAAAAAACAGCTGCTGCACACTGTAATTCTACACGCTGCAAGGTGCGTACTAAACAGTGTCAGTATTTAAGCAGCTGCATGTTACTTAGAATAAGAAAGTGAACAAAGCAGTGTTGTATTTCCAAATTGATCTCATTGCATTAATTTTGCTGGGCGTGTAATCAGACAGCATATTAAGTATATTGATGCAGAACTGTTTTTCCGTCTTTTCATAAATTAAAAAATTGTCGCCCAAATTTTCTTTTTCCTAACATCAAACATTCGAGAAGCTTCACGGTGCTTTTCTAACAGCAACTCAAGAGTGCCATGAGGGTAATATTAAATGCTGTATTCTTCTGCTTAAAATCATGTTCCTTTAAGCGAAGTCTATAAGAGCGCAGTTGGCATTGCCGTATTTCCCGCCCCTCATTTCGCCCGGAAGCATAAAAGTGTGCGAGCACGCAAAAAAAGACAAAAGTGTTGTGATGCCTACAGAATTGGCTAATTCCGCAACCTGTAGCGAAAAAAATAACGAGTGATCGTCGTGGCTTGCCTTCAAGTTCGAGCATTGTTATTTTATTTTTTTCAGACCCTGACGGGCGCTCACAAAGAACGCCGAAATCTCCCAAGCACAGGCTACTCCAAATTCCGGCGGTTGCATAATTTTCGAACCCCAGCCTTTATATTTCTGTCACGCAATAAAGACGTCTTTATGACAACTTTCTATGCCTTTCCATTTTCCAGTTCCCACTCTATAGAAACCTAAGCGTCGTGGAGCTCTGGCCTTTCTCAAAAATTAGAGGTGTCTGCCCTGTAAGGCTCGGGCCGACAACTCAAAGTTGGACATTCTCCAGAATCCTGCCGCCATTCCACATTTTTCATTTAGGGCTGTAAACATTCCCCGGAGCAGCGACCTGTTTTCTTCAAGATGTTCTGCGCCCAGAGCGCTGAGCGCAAGGCGTGATCACTTCTCCTCATAGCCGATATTTTCCTTCTTGTTTATTGCTAGACGTCCTTACCGAGCTCCGGCATTGGTCATCGTCGTCCGGCTTTCGCTCCTCTGAGAACGTGGAAGAGAAACTAAAAAGTGGTAGAAACATTCGTGTGGTGATCGCTCTCGGTGCCGTGTATTGGATACTGCGCTCTGAGTCAGAATTAAGGCATGGTCTCCGCCTCTTACATAGAGCATGCCCACGACACAAGAGCAACCGCAAACGCCCCCTCTCATTATTCTCCTTCTCACCACTCGAAGGCTTTGCCTAGATGAAACTGTAAAACATTTTACGACCGTTTCAGTGAGGCAAGTATAGGTTTGAACATGCTTCCCTCGCTCCACATGCTAAAGGGAGCTCTGAAACGCCTTTCGAGGAGAGCACATTAACTCACTTAATCACTGCACTGTGTTGCCATGAAAACCAGTGCCAAATAATACTCTTTTACACGCAGCAGATGACTCGCAATCACGCGTCAAATCTGGCGAGCCCTTCCCGGCGACTTTTTCATGCTCGTACCCTCCTCCGTCCCCCGCATCTGCGTAGAGAAGGTGAGAGATGGCCATTGGTTAGATTCTTTCAGACGTCAGGCAGCTACCGTGGCTGCGGCCAATAAACCGCTTAGCTCCGGCGGGTTGGGAAGCTCCGCTCCCAGAGGGGGCGTCGGCGAAGGAGCGCCTACCTTCCAGCCTGCAAAAAGTGACGAGAGGGGAGGGAAAGGCGCGAAGACGCTGAAATTCAAATTTTAACTACAGATAACTCAGGTTATACAAAGCGCATTAAAAAAATATATGCTGGGCACTATGCGTGAAGCGGCGTGCTTCAATATCCGATGCATGCCGCAACATTATTAGAGCCCCCTTCACAGCCACTTTAAAGTGTCTCCAGTATCACGAAGAAAAAGAAAATTAGAAAACGCAAAATATTCCAGAGCGGGCCGACCGTTACACTCTGCCTGTCTAACAGTTTGATCATGCTTTGCAGTTAATCTCCTGACTGACTTACCCAGGGAATGTCATCAGCAAATTGCAGATTACTTAGGTATTCTTACTTAGTTTCAATTGATACGTTTTGCATGGATACGAGCTTGCTTTATCTAGGGATCCAGATGTTGTTTCAAATATGCTCTGTGTAAATGTTCGGAAATAAACTTCAATTCAATTCAATTAACTCTTATCCTCACCTGTTTCCAGACCAGGCCTCGGAATACCTCCTGTAAACAGGCGGTCAATTGCGTTGTCGAGATCGTGTCTCCCCGCCTGACATCATTTCTTATTGAAATTTTATTGCCGACTTTATCGAGGACTATGGCAGCTGTCCAGTGGTTATAGATATCTTCCTGTATTTTCACATAAGACTCTTCTACACCCTGATTCTCTAATGCCATGACTGCTGAGGTTTCCACTGAGTCATAGGCTTTCTCTTAATCAGTGAAGGCTTTATATAGGGGCTGGCTATATTCTGCGCATTTATCTATCACTTGATTGGCAGTATGAATATGGGCTATTGATGAGTATCCTGCCTGATCATTTTAGTTGTTTGGAGTCTAAGGTTCTCCTGGCTCTATTAGCGATTACCTTACGAAATACCTTGGAGGCAACGGACAGTAATCTGAACGCTCTGTGAGTTTTCAAGTCCTTGGCGTCTCTTTTTTATGAACTAAGATAACGTTAGCGTTGTTCCCAGCTTCTGGTATGCTTGAGGTCCTAAGGAATGTCGTATACAGGGTGGCTAGATTTTCTAGCACAATTTCCCCTCCGTCCTTCAACAGGTCTGCTGTTACCTGACCCTCAACAGCCGTTTGCCCCTTGACATTGCTCCTAAGGCTTTCATGACTTCGTGTTTTTTTACTGGCAGGATGCCCCCATTGCTGTGCTCTATGGTCTCTCTCATTACAGTTCTGATTACATTGGCTGCTGCACAAACTTGTGTGCTAACTTGCGCCTATTTATTAACTTTGATAGCTCTACCAGTTATAATATGTCTAGGATTACACACTTTCACGCAGTTGTGTTTCTTAATCAGATCTTTCGTCTCCTGAGTAAGCTTGCGGGTATCCTGCCGAGCCATCCTACATATTTCAACTACGCACTCCGCAGCTGTGAGATTATCGCTCATTGTTTGAAGATTAAAATCGTCATCCTCAGTTAAATCCGAATATTTGTTCTGTAGTGATAGCTTGATTTCCTCTACTTTCTCTCTTACCGCTGACTCGTTAATGGGCTTCCGGATCACTAGTTTCTTCCGTCCCATCTTCAAGTATGAGCTAATTCGAGACCTTACCATTGTGTAGTCGCTACAACGCAACTGTTCTATCGTTTGCGGAAGAAGGTATTCATGATCCTTTAATTCTTTCAGTCTGCAAAGTCTACTAGTAGCTACACCCTGTTATTTCCAGAGCCCATACCATAGCCACCTACCGGCTGGTCTTCGGCCTGCTTCTTGGCTACGTTCGCACTGAAGTCTCTCGCCAGTGGAGTGCACTATGAGTTTACTTTATTCCTTGCGGATTCCACGACTTCATAGAAGCTTTCAATGACCTGGTCATCAAGGCTAGATGTAGGCGCGTAGGTGTGAACGACTTTCAGCTTGTACCTTTTATTAAGCCTGCTTACGGCAGCTGCCACCTTGTCCTTAAGACAATAGAAGTCCTGTATGTTGCCAGCAATATCCTGATTGATAAGGAATCCCATACCTAATTCTCCTCTGTCCGCTAATTCACAATAGCAGAGTACGTGCCCGCTCGTTAGTACTGCATACGCCTCGTCTGTACTCTTAACCTCATTGAGTCCTATGACATCCCATTTAATGCCCGCTAGTTCCTCGAACAGCACTACTAGGTTAACTTCACTGGATAAGGTTCTAGTATTAAAAGCTCACAGGTTAAGTTTCCAATGGCGGTGTGTCAGGAGCCAAAGATTCTTAGCACCTTTCGCTGCGTCACAGGTCTTACCGCCGCCTTGGTCAATTTGCTCTGGAGCAGCTGGGGACTAAGGGGAAAGGGTTAATTGGTTTGTTCATAGACGGTTTCGGCCAAGCACCACACCAGGGTGGCGAAATGCTGCTCTGGTGAGGGAGTGCGTTGTCGCTTCTGGTCACAGAGACCAGGCCGCGCCCCAGGCCTGGTTATGCCCTTTCATCGACAAGTTGTTTCTTTTAAACACGGTGGAGAATGGCGCGGTAACGGGATACGAGCCCCGGTCGTTCTGCACGCGAGGCGGACGCTCTATTTCTACGCCATTGATGAATGCACCACTTATTGCACCAGTAGAGCGCAAAACAGTATCTATTACAGAAATTGTGCTTTCATTTCGAGAAGACTGAAAAATACATGAGAGCTGCATTTTTCAAGAAGGCAAATTTCTATTGCATCGGTTCCAGGACTTGCCACTTTCATGTTTGGTGTACATTAGATCTTAAAATATCCTTTCACTCACTACTAGCTACAACTTCTATCTGTCGTTCAGCATGGCTGCCTGTATCCGGGTGAGTAGTGACCAGAAAAACCTGCAGTAATGAGGAAAATTTTGCGCACCTGTAAAAATCATGAAAATTGAGGGAAAACCATAAAAAAATTGTGTGTCAGAGACAAGCGCCGAACGAAATATACACAGGGGTCTGCAGTGATTGCAACGGTACATGGTAACAGTGTATGGTCCACGTACACTGGCTTTCCTTTGCACGTGTAGAGGGAGTGAAGCCATGTACTAATATATCTTGCCTCTATTTTTATCGTTGTCCAGGAAGTGAACACTGCTGGTAGGCTACGTTCTATACTGGTTACTGCTCTGCTCACGCAGTTATGGCTGGTGCAGATCAGGAAACGCATGCTACAATCAAAAGTATTTTCTATGGAAAAATCCGGAAGTAGCATAGCGCGCAATTTGCTCAGTTTCGTTTTTTTCTCGTTTTTATATTTTTTCATATGTGTTATTTTGTTGCAAACTTATAATATCGCCTACAGCTGCAGTGTCAATCTTGCGCTTAAGTGTCTGCGAAGAGTGCGTTTGTTCTTGTTCGGACTATGCACGCGATGTCAGCAAGACACCACAAACACTTTGTGCTAACATACACACCGTTAAAGGAGACGAAGATGTGGGTTCTTCCTGCACTGAAGTGATCGTAAAAACTTTTTACGACTGGAGCGAGGACAGAAAGAAGAAACTAGAAGTTTGAAGGCACACGCGAACGGGCATGTGCTGTGCAGACTGCGGCTGCGCTTGGGGATACTGGTGGCGGGGGACAGAGCTTGATTGTCGCCGGCATAAGAGTGGACACTGACGCGCCGGGAACGATGCAAGCGGCCCACAATTTCTACGCTTTTCTCTGGCTTTCTGCAGCGCCAGCCCCTCTAGCCCATCAGTACTGATGAGAGATTCTGGGGGAAACAAAAATAAGGGACAAAATTTGGTGTGCAAGGAAGAACGAGTGATATAACCTTCCTTCCTTCTACTAAAGAGCAGTTTGTTTTTCTGAGTTTCCCCTGTTCTGTTAGATTTTCTGGTTTTATCTTGAAGTGCACAGTATTCTTAGCTAGGCCAGAACCTCTGCAGTCTTCTTGTTCTTGGTATTGTAAAAGTACTAGATTTTACAACGTTGGTATTTTTTCTTTCTTTTACTTTCCACTTCCGTGCTTTTTTACTCTTTATTTTTTAGACGCTACAGAATAAGCAAGGACCGGCGGGGAACGAATATCAGAATGCGCTGAAGACGCTGGGGCACCCGCGTAATGACAGTTTTTCTTGTATTTACGTGCCGCTATTACAGTGATCATGTCCTATCACTTTATACTGATTTTACATACGCGTTGAGTGAAGAACGCCGACAAAAACTACGCGGTGTTTTTCACATTAGTGAACATTGCATCTTAACCGCAAAGATGGTGTTTGAACTCGGACAACAGATGATAGCCGAGTGCCTGCGATTGAAGGATCCGGAACTCCTTGGCAATGCAGCCTCGAGGGAAGGCCCTATGTGGCTGCCGATGCCAGGGGACGTGTCGGTGCCATTAGTGTGTCTTTCATGTGGCTCGCCTTTTTTATATTTGATACTTTTCTTTTGAGGAAAATTGTTTTTTTTTTTGCAATCGCTATCGATAGCATGTCCTCGATTTATGAGCTGCGTTTCATCTGATATCAAAAAGAGGGCCAACAGAGTAACTGCTGCATACCTGCAATTGCGAATAATATTTCGTTCAGAGTTCTAAAAATTAAATTTGATCTGATTGATCCATAGTGAAAAGTATGGGTCTGATATTGCTCTAAATGAAAAGAGGCTGATAATGTGTTAGAACTGGCAAATTGTTACGAAGGCAAGAGAACATGAAACCCTGTTATTGTGGCAACGTTCAGTATGCGATATACTGAACTGTAATCCGAGCCTTAAAGGTTTATTAAGTTTAGTAGCGTAGCACAAAAAAAAATATTTTTTAGAGGATACAATATCCGCTAGGGCTTACAAATTTGAAAAGCTTTTCACCTTTTTGGTATTTAGATTAAAACAAGTTCCTCCAGAAACATTTTTATTTCTTATATATGAAGGCTTGAATGTGCCGAAAAGTTTACTGCATAGAGAGCTCGACTTCTTTCGAAACTTTTTAACTTGCTATGCCAAACCCATCTTGGGCAAGACTCACTGATGTTTTTAATTCATTACAAAGGATGCTTTTCGAGCTCTATATGTTCTAAGCAGGTTTACCACGTCATTTAGACTACAAAAATTGGAAGGATGGTGCAGCTTCATAGCCTAGTATTTCGGCTAACGAGTTTATTCCGTCATTTTAGGCCCAAAATACTTTCTGGACGAATCCACTATGCTTCAGGGCTGTACTTAGGCCCAGGCAAACTAGTTTGTGCCGGCTACTACCGACAAGAAGTCAAGAACAATATACCCAAGAATCAAAGACATGTCCAATTTATGTGGTGCTGCCTGCTGATCTCTGGGCTACACTGTTTAAAAGAGGAGCTTCCTAACGCTTAATTTTGCCAGCTTTTATTATTTCAACAAATTTTGGCGAGCTGAAAAAAATAAGCAACAACCGCAGTCTCAAAGTGAAGCTCGCTCATTCTTCCCACTGCATTATCCTCACTACCCGAACATAATAAGACCACGTAAGATTCGACGCCCGTCCGAAATTCCTGTAGCTGGAATGGATGGCGCGCTGCGCTGAGAGGCTGACGGGGGTCACTGTAGCATGGGAGCTGCAAGTACGACAGCGCCGGGAATACTTCGCTATGAGGCAACGCGAGTGCGCCAAGCGCTATAAGATCGCTCTACTCGTGAATAAAGGTCAACGCACATGTAGTAACGAAAAAGCGTCTACCAGTTAACACCTCTTAAACAAACTAACATCTGTCATGGTCTGTCACAGCTCACTTTGGATGGTAGTGCTGCAATATTCAATGAGATGCTCATTCATTCATTCATTCATTCATTCATTCATTCATTCATTCATTCATTCATTCATCAGCAGTCATGGTCTATCACAGGTCACTTTGAATGGTAGTGCTGCAATATTCAAAGAGATGCTCATTCATTCATTCATTCATTCATTCATTCATTCATTCATTCATTCATTCATTCATTCATTCATTCATTCATTCAATTGATAGCCACCGCGGCTCCGGACGATGATCATGGAATGCAATAAGCACTCGAAATGGCGCAGATATGGATGGTGTCGGGCTATAGTTTCCTAATATGTTCGCTGTACACGGTTATTTTGGGCGAGCACTTTGATCCCGGTAAAGTTAACTGTACCTGCCAGTGCACGGTGCAAGGTACCTTCCCTAAATATAAAGCACCCCAAAAATCACTAGCTGCCGTTCATTTTTTGAAAAACAAGTTGCCGCGTCTGAAAAAGCTCTTTTATGCATATTGCTCCCCTTGGCATACATCTATGTTACATCCGGACTAGGAGAAGGCAAAGCTTTGCTATACGAGGTCACCAAATATTCGCGCTGCGAATGCGTCTGCAAAATAATGCCCGTCAAGAACAAAAAAAAAAGCAAATCTTTCCCGCTTGTACCATAAAAAAACACGTCGCTCAGAATTATTCACAATATCTGCTTCGGTGTTCGCCTGATGGACACTATTGGATCAAGTGGGCGTGCATGCAATTTCACTTTTGCTGTGCTTATCACGCACATTCCTCAAAATCTCCTCCATGCGGGTTCTATATTTCCGCTCCGGAGGGAAAGTAGCAGTCTTGAAGCGCCTACTGAGCCTCGGATGGAATCCTGCCATCAGGGCGGGGACTGCGTCGCATGTTTAAGCAGCTTTCCTCGGCGCTACTGGAGATGTTTGGCTGGGGCTTTCGCCGAAACCTCGCTAAGCCCATTTTTCATATTCCCCCGATCCTTCTGGTGACATTCCTTGAGCCATGCAACTGAAATGAAGCTATAAGGAATATCAAGAGGAAGAACATTAAAGCAAAAACAAAACAAAAGAAGGAGCGGAATATATTAGCACATTAAAGTGCAGGCGAAACATATACCGTCAAGTTTACTTTCCAAACATCTGTGTTAACACGCTTTTATCGGTTTAGAGTTCTATTTTCATTTTCTCTTTGTTACCCGAGACAGGAAATTATGGCACCCTGTCCGAGCTTTCGTCTACAACTGAAGAAGGCTATTTACTTAGGTTATTTAGATATACCTCTGTGACTTCTCTGTGTGCGTGCATGCTTATGTTCCAGTCGTGACCAATATTTACAGACGGAAGAGGGATCTGAAACAATAAGCTGTCGAGAGAACAGTATCCAAAGACATATGGTGGGCGTTAATACTTTTTATGGTAGCGTTGCTCGAGGGAGAAGAAATAAGAAATGAAAAGGCTTCGGAACAGTTATGTGGTGTCCTCGAAATTACTTTTAATGATCCCGGTAATGATCATAAATGAGCTCAGAGTCAGTCGTCGATATCTCTGCTAGCATAGCATATCAGCTGCATTTGAACCATTATCCTATGTAAAAGCAACTGAATTTTAACGAAGACTGCGCATTATTTTGTTTAACAACGGTGTTACTCGAAGTGCAGGAAACAGCACAACTGTGCTTGAATTTATTTTTGTTTTTACTCGGTTAAGTGCACTTCTTCCGCGTTTGTGATATCCACTCAGTTCGAATCAACATTTTTTTTTCTCAGAACATCATTAGAATTAAGACTGAATCCTGAGTGAATATATAGTAAGTATTTGCGGGTAGCGACTCTTTCCGGCCCTTTATTTTCAGGGGAAAAGCCTCTAAAAAGCTTAGAGCTGATACTTCCTTGTCGAGCTTGAACCCCTCACTTATGATGTGTCGCATTGACTCCGGGCGGTAGCCATTATCGAACAAAAAAACAACCACCTTGGCTATACAATATAGCATCTTATTAATAATCTCCCCTCTCCACCTATTCTTTCTTTCTTCGTTCAGACGTGAAAAAGAAGTGAGCTGTAAAGCTGTTTTCTGCCACCCGAAGAATCAAAATTCCTAAGCGGTAGATCCGCGGAGAATGTCATCAGCATGCCTCCGCTTTAGTAAAATATATAGCGTCAAAATTCTGTTTCTTCAGCCTAGCACAAAAATTTATTGGACGTGAAGTAGAAGACACGAAGTTTGATATGGCCGTACAGTAGTTACAGAAAGAAGTTTTAACGTTAGTTGACAAGCCAAGTCAAGGGAGACTTGATGGAAGTATAGGGAGCCAGTTTGTATATCCTAGTATACTTTTTTGGAATACGCGTGGTTGTTATAACCTATACTTCTTCACACGCTTCTTCAGTAATGCTTTGATAGGGTACTCGATGATAGACTGCTTCGGCACAAGAGTATTGCATGCGTGCACAAGAGCATTAATAATTGTGTACGATAAATGTTATATTCATCATGTAGTAACATTCTAGGTTTTATCGTGAAGTATAAGGATGGTAACGCAATAATCATCTTCGCACCATATATGCTCACGCTCATTATAAA
Source organism: Amblyomma americanum (assembly GCF_052857255.1). NCBI lineage: Eukaryota > Metazoa > Arthropoda > Arachnida > Ixodida > Ixodidae > Amblyomma > Amblyomma americanum. The sequence goes on along the minus strand of NC_135499.1, from coordinate 135,257,542 downwards.
TGCATTCCTTTCACTAATACTCTCATACTTTCAGTTGTTATTCCTTTTCACATCTGTACATTGTATTTCAAGTAAAGAAACGCATATATCTTATGTTCTGACGCGTAATTTGTTCAGTTCTGTGGTCATGCTTAAATAAAGCCATCACAGTTCTTGAATGCAGTGAACAGCTACTTGGCACTATATTGCAAGGTAGCAAGAAACAGCGCTCCAATGCGCGCTTTCAAAGCTACGCTTTTTTGCTTAAAGAAAGTAAAAGTTATTAATAACCAAGGTGTGGCATTCATGATGAATGCCTTGAAATCACTGCCTTTTCTGCTCTCCTTTATCACGACAAATAAAGGCCAGTCTCTAGGGATGAGTAATATAAGATCAGTATTGAATAAATTGAAGAGTTGTCGGAGTAATAAAAAAAAGTGGCCAGTATGAAACAAACAATACACGTGCAATGAGCAAAGCCCTGACGACAAGCGTCAGTAATGTTGCTTACTGCATGGTTACCATGTGGCTAGCGCAATTAATTTTATTTCTCGCGGCATACTGCCCCTACCAATGCCTTAGGCGTGTGATGTAGTGTAGATGTTGTCCATGAAATATAAATATTTGCTTTGATTTTAATTAGTCTATAAATAAAGCATATGTATGACTGCTTGTTCCGGAGTTTTGTTGCGTGGAAGTGCTGAAGCTACGAAGAAGCTTCATTTTATTATAGGGGAGGAGACAGATCTGTTAAAAGTTGCTTGTTTGGGATTTTTATTTAGGATATAAGGAAATCAATTCATATAAATTAGAACACAACACACAGGCGCAGCAATCCTTTAAAATCCACCTCGAATTCAAAAAGCGTGCACCTTTAAACAGGCTTCGGACAGACCAACATCGGCAAATTCTGAGTGCTAGCGCACAAAAACTGCACTTCATTCAAGGACGCTGTTTGTAGCAGCACTCTGATGCAGCACAACGACCTCGGATGTAAGCGGAGCCGTAAAGTTTAAGCCTAACAAAAACGAAGAGAAAGAGCTGCGCGCAAAGCCAGGGCTCTTGTGTTGTTGTCACTCGTTGGTGACATCGACCTGCCTTTGCAGAATGACTACTTGCCGCTCTCTGCAGCCAGCGCACGTAACCTTGTATCCGCCAGCATCGTTACGTTTTCAATTCTTTGTTTTATATATATATATTTCTACCATTCTTTTCCTACTTTTTTGGAAACCTCTTTGTTCACTAATGCCCTAGTTTGTTCTTCACGTGCCTCTTGGTCGCCAAACCCTCAGCGGAAGCAGCTCGGCTGATGCCAGGGTGAGCAGAAGCAATTTATAAGACTTACGGCGGAAGGTCGTTAACTTCTTGCCGTCCCACTTTCCTCTGGCGGCCGACGATTCTGGGGCGTCGCAGAGATCTGGCTCCGGTCTCAGGGTGGCAGGAAGATCAAAACAATGAGCGAATGCCCCGACGAACGACAGCAACAGATGGCTGAGAACGCTGCTGGAGAGTTCCAGGGGGAAAAAAGCAGAGAGCAAACCAGTTTGGAGTTGTGAAGAGTAAGAGAAAAGTAAACTATAAAACATTTCGTATTTTTTTATCGGTGTAACATTCCACACAAATTACCCATAAAAAATCACGGGGATGATTTGCTGAGGACCCCACAGATTGATTTTGACTATGTAAACAGTCACTTCCACAGCTGTACGGCCTAGCTTTCAGTGGTCGACTTGCCCTCAGTGTTATAAAGAAATTGTTCTCCTGTGATGACGAAAACCTGTTGCCACCACAGGCACGCTGTAACAGCTGATTTGCCACAAGCGCAGTGAAAAAAAGAGAGTTAACAGTGATTAAAGTGGCTTATTCTATTCACTTCGGGTGGACCCCTTACCCAGAAACATGAATCAGGCTTGCCGTATACTGCGGCTGAAAGTACAGAGGCAATAAATTTGAGGGGAGTCTTAAGCTCCGCTTAAGAGGAGAACTCCATAGTGTTAATTTGTTAATACCTATATATACGAAATTGGTCGCGTTAAAATATGTTGCTCTGTTCGCAGCAGCTATTCGCGTTTCATTCTGGCCTGACTGCATATACAATGGGAAAACGAACATCAATTGGATTTAAGCTTATAAAGTTTAGTGAAACATACTTAACATATTTGTAACTGGAGTGCTAAAGCGTACACAGCCTTGTTTTTTTACGCCTGTGGTGTATTACAGACATTTTATAATGCACTGATGGATTGCGTGAGGGACTCCCAGTATATGAATTCATGATCTGCCAGTTGCACTCTTTGAGTGTGATACAGGGCGGCAATCCGCGCAATGGTAATGGTGTTCATTACAGATATTCTATATGTTGTAATGTCATCATTGCAAGACTGTCCTGAGCTGGGTGCACTTAGTGTGCCTATAAACAGACTTTCTCAGAGGAGTTATATATAGACCTGTTTGACACTTGTTTGCTGAGGAGATAGCGATAATTTCGCGATTTTTTTCAATACGCGAAACACAGTGAATGGACACAGGCGTAATTGAATCCTATGATCGGTTTACTCGCCGATGCTCGGCCTTCGCTTTTTTCGGCTATATATGATGCGCTATCAGCGTGCATTTTTTTTTTGCGAAGCAGCAGCTTTTTTTACGTGTTCTAGGCTTTTGTTTACCTTACATTTCGGTGTCAACAGTGCCAAGTTCCTGAAAAAAAAATATTTCGAGCGCAAGCGTGGTTGTCAATGATATGGGTTGTACGGCGTACGCGTTGACAAATGATGCGTCTCAACGCCATGGGAACGCGCAGGTGTGCACTTCGCGTATTCATCCCGTGATGCTGGTGACTGCCGTAAGCGCGTAAGGCGAGCGGCGTGGAGTTTCGTGCTTGCCGTTGGAATAAATAATGGATGGTGAAGAAATAAAAGCTGGAAGAGGAAAAACTGCGAGAAAAATTCGAGACCAGCGCAGGGGGGGGGGGGGGGGCAATTCTTTCCTGGGCCATTTTTTAACGAAAAATCGATGTGGTGTTTTCGACATGGTTACTGTTTTTGATGTCTAAACGTGCGCTTGTTCCAGGAAATTACATCAAATGCATCAAGAACGGCGTGAACGATTGCGTCAATTCATTCGTAACCAAAAATAAGCGGTCTTTTGGCGCTGAGGGCGGACTTAAGGTAATGTAATATTATTGGGCGTTTGAAGTATCTATCATGATAATGGTAGTAGTGAATTACGAATTCTACACGCCAACGCTATCAAGGAGTACAAGTAATAGTCTTGAATTATGCATCAGCCAAGTAGCAAATGGCAAAACCTTAGCGCATGGGCTCTTTTAAATCTTGGTCTCGTAATAAATAAATATAGTAATGTTAAATGGCCTACCCTCTTTACCTAAACTTCACAAAACATGCAATAGATATCCTTGTGCGCTAATCATCATTATCGTCCACTGGCACACAGGACGACCGAGGTTCATGCGGTGTGAATGAGACTGTTCAACTGAAAGGGAGACGTCAGCTTGAGAAAAGATGGTAAATTTCAATGCAGATAAAACGAACCAAGCCAATGGGCGTAAATATGCATGATTATAAACAGCGTGAACAAAAACGCTAATGAAGCTAGCTTTTAAAGCTTGCAAAATATAACTGTAATGCTGCGCTACGAAGTCTTTGCACATAAATTTTTATTAAGAGCTGCTGGTTTCGAGCACTCTCGCACTACTTCAATTCTCAGTGAGGAGCTTTCCGCAAAACATCACTCGTCCCATTTCGGCGACATTTATAACCTACTGAATTTAAGCCTTCAAAATCTTAGACTTACTAACCGACCTTAGTTAGCTACCAATTATAGCTTGCAACGAATTGAGTACAGGGGTTCGCATACCGGTAGGCGGTTCAGTAACGAATCATTTCGTTTCGGGGAAACTTAAATCAAAGTGCTCTACCGGAGTCTATCTCGCCAAAGCACCCATACGCGTCGCGGCTTTTGGCTAGTCTCGGCCCTGATCTTCTTCCTCTTTCAGTATAGGCATCAACGCGCCTGACCTGTACATATGCCATCGAGTAAATAGAATAATTGCATATAGTAGCTCTCTCTCTCACCTATCCTTTCTGCTTCTCCCCTGAAGTCTTTCATTTCATTTCTCCAGGCTGCCTGCTATGACTTTACTTCCGTTGCCCCAGTTCAGGTGCTTCCTGTAGGGATGGCAGATGCCGGGGCTAGGAAAAACCTTTTCCTACCTTTTTATTATTGTTTTAAATAAACCATTACTACTACTACTATTCTCGGCCTCTCTATATCAGTCTGCAGCATGTTTTCCTTAATTATTTTTGCTGGTAATCTCGGAGGTGGGGAGGGAGGGGGTTAGAACGAGTGCTTTATGGTGTAAGTAATGTGGAGGCACTAACTTGTGTATCTCGTCCTGCAAGGCTTTTGCTGGCAGCTTCCGTAGAGCGTTAGTCCTCTGACCCACCGAATGTTCTCAGCTCTGGCTGTCCGCATACGTGCAACATTCAAACATTCAGTGCACGACACTCAGCATCGGCTGTAGCCATTACCTTCCCGCAATGAGAATGACGTGCCATACCGCCGATGGTGGCTTTATCATCCCTAATGTCCTGAATTTGCTGCGGCGCAAAAATCTAGATTCCAAGAATAGAGAGCAAAAAAATCTGTAGCTTTCCGAGAAAAACATGTGAAGCATACGGTGCGAAATATTCTTTGCGACGAACGAATCAGCTTAATTATTCCAAGAAATGGTTACAAATTTAACGTATACAGACGAAAAAGAAAGATGAATGGGAGGAAGAAACTATGTTAAGTGGCATGTTTAGTAGAACTATTCATAGGCAACATATATAATAAATAAGAAGTGTAGACTGTGATTTACTTCCTTATAATGCGTAATCTCTAGGCGGTGATGGAAAATGCAAGTGACAGAACGTTATCACGCACCAAAGAATAAATATTCGAAAAGAACGAAATGTAGAAGAGAAATAGCGCTGTTGCGTGAAGCACGAGTGCCTGCAGTAAGTAGAGGGATTATGTACTAATGCGCACTACAAGAAAAAGAACAAAAGACGATGATGAAGGCTTATGCCATCTGCTTTACATAACCCTGCGGATTTTTCATTCTGGAACTTGTCCTTAAAATGTATCTCGTTTGTTTATTGAATTGTATCCCCCACCCCTATGTTGTACTCTCCCCATAAGAAGTCTTTAGGGGTGACATAAATTATTAAATATGAACGCACTTTATTGAATGTCCTAACCTGAATGCAATTTTTTTTCCAGATGAGTAATGTTGGCAGGCACGCAAAAGATTTTTTTGCATGCGTTGTTCAAGGTCAACTGTGTTCTGTCGTTAGAGGTAGCTCGCGTTTGTTTGATGCCCTGTTTTTTTTTTTTTGGTGGTCCCATGCTTCATTCCTTCTGTACGCTGGGGCACGTAAAGATATGCAAGCGCTCCTGTTATTATGCAAATACCATAAATCATCTCAAGCCTGACCTACAAAAATTTGGCACATTATTGGAGGCAGTCCCCACGGTTGTGGCAAAGGCAGCCACCGCTTATTATTTTTGCCCCCCGCTAACTTCCCATGGGTGCCATACGCGGTGTGAGACTAGACCATCGTCCTCATCGCTCCAAACTTATCGGCGCAGAACAAAACATTAAGAAAAACAACGCTTTAAAAAAATCTGGCCCTGCTTTCATGACGCCTACCCCCGAGATCTCCACTCGGCCTAGGGGTACCCTTTCAGGGTCCTTATGTGAAAGGGGTGGCCTCAGCGACGGAAGGAACAGGTTCGCTGATAAACGATCCACTTATCTCTAAGAAAAGGACATTCGCGGGCTGGTTTTGAAAGCTCATCCTCGAGGAAGGTTCGCCAGAATTGTTACAAAAGTGTAAGGGATGTGTCAGGGGGAATACAGGAAGCTGTTCCCACCGCTCATTTATTTGTGCGGTTATTTCCGGTTGACAGGCCACGCTGGCGGTGAATCATCCACGCACGGTGACGACGGCGACAGCGGAGTAAGGACGGAAAGAAGAACGCAAGTTTAGGTCGTTGCTTTTTGCAGGTCCGTGGTTGTCAGACAGGTACCTGTGAACACAACAAATGTGGAATTGCGGGTGAGGCTGGCGATCGACCAGAGATAAAAGGGCTTAATTTTTGTCTTAACATTTATCGTCAGCTTGCATCTCGAAACGTATTCGAAGGAGAGGTTTGCAGAAATTTTTTACATAGGAGATTTATTAGCATCCTGTTTAACCGCGTCGCACTGAAGAAATTTTGTTGACTCTGCAATGAACATCTGCAGAGAATGAACATACCAGGTTATTTCCTAGGGACTACTTTTGCTAAGTACTTTTCCTTGCCCAGCACGCTGTGCTGCCTGAAGGCGCTCGCGGAGCCTTGCCACATACATCGTAAGGGGAGGGGATTCTAACTGGGGTACTTCTAGGAATGAAAAATCAACAACAGTGAAACCAAGCCTGTCCCCATCATCCATGTACTCATCTGCATCATCTAGGGCCAATCCGCACATCTGTAACTTAACAAGCACCAAATGCTAATGCAGAAAACAGCTGCACATCTCTACGTTAAAGTGCGAGTTCTTTTCAGGCTAAGTTTGTGCTAAGAAGAAATTAAAAAAAATTCTCCTTGCACATAATTCCTCTCTTACACCATAAACATTGCAGGCTGCATTTAGCAATTTCTTATATTTTCGCGTGATGACCTGCATTCATGAAATTTGTTACTCAGGACTAAGCTATTAACTCGTGTTAATGGTTTGACCATCCATACACATAGCAACAAAAATATACGTTGGCGTATGCTACTACTAGCTTGGGCGTGCATCGAAGGTAAAACACAGGAAACCTAGCCCGACTCAGGGAGAAAGTGGTTATTCTGCTACTCAGCGTACGACATTAGTAGTACTTCTGAATAAGGTCACATACGATTAAGATCGACCTAAAAGTAAAGGTTAAACAACATGCAAATGAATACTTTTCCCCAACGTTATTTTGCATCCTATTGAGGACTTAATTATTGTATCGCGGTGAAAAATACTCAAACCCTGTGACATGTCGTTTCATCTCGAAGGTAAGACGCGCGAAAACACCATTGAGACCGTAGATACTTCTAATCTCCTGAACAAATGACCTTTCTCTGGCCTGCTCGTCTTGCCTCATACTTTTTTTTTCGCCTTCTTGTCTGTGGCTCGGACTTGTCTCCGGTTTCTGTCTTCGAGAAATATAGTGGACATTTTGCCCTCTGGCCTTCCATCGGCATGGAAAATCTCCCTTTTTCTTTAGTTTTGCAGCAGAAAGCCGAATTTCGTGTCCTGTTTAATGGGCCGTTGCAGAACGGCGCGGGATTATCTCTTCCGGAGAAGTACGAAGGGATCTCGGGGGAACCGCTTTCTTATTTTCCGTGGCAGAGGTTGGTGCGCGCATCAGTAGCTCTCAGTCCCTCTGCGCCTCTGAGCACATCAGAGACGGACGCGGAGGCCGTAGCGTCTGGAAAACTGAACACAGCAGCTCGATAAAACGCTGGCAGGAATGGGCTTCGAGGCGAAACAATTCTATAATTGGTAGATATATAAGCGACGGGTTAAAACGATGACGATGTGTGAAACGTTCTCCGAAATAGATGACGGTGCTGCCACCTGTGTGTGATATTATGTCGCAAATGAAAAATATCGTGTTCACCACTTGGTAAATGACAATGCTGTCCAATGAGCTGAGCAGTGTGTCCTGTCGAAAATATAGAGAGCCAGCCACACATGGCAGCAAGACCTGTGCGTGTGACTTTGCTGCTTTCGCAGCGCCAGCTGCTCACCGCTCGCATAGTGAGTGTGACACTCAGTGTGACCTGGTCCGACACGCTGACAATAGACCAGCTGAGCGATGTGGCAGCGCTTTGCTTTGCTGGAAACGCAGAAACATGCGCGCAAGTGTGCCGGCTAAGTGCGGTCTGCCCTGCAGCCCATTTGGCTGCGTGATGACTTGTTCGGGTAAGCTTGGTACCAGCGGTGGCTGCAGTGGGTGTCCTCGAAAGTTAGGGCACGCAGGACAGATGCCGGCGTCACTTCTACGGCCTGCAGGAAGACTAAGAGATTTGCAGTTTTCTTACTATCGAACGCTGCATTTTCGGTCAGAAAATTGTTGCACAGCGGAGCACTGCAAACGCACGGAAGGCGCAGACCTCTAATAATTCAGGAAGTTTGGCCACCACGCTGGTTATTTTAGCTTGTTTCACTGACCGCACCGTTGGGACACACACAGATCCCATCAAAAAGCACTATTTCGACTAGGGTGCAAAGTGTTTTCAATCTGCTGCGCCCTGATTTCCAAGAAGGACTGTTGGCATGCCGTGCGGCATCCGCTTTTACACTCCACTTGGTGCATACTGTAAAAAGTCCCAGACTCTAATTCATTACCGTACTTAATGTTCTTATGCTTGAGATGCCATTTTTTTCTAATAAACACGTAATGTGCCGTTCTGAGCTTTCTATTTTCTTCGCTGCTGTATGCATATACCTTCAAAAAGAACTGTGGCACGCACAACTTCCTTTACTCCTGTTGATTTGGCAGCAAAATCTCGCCCTTAAAAAGCCAGAGAATATATCAGTTTAAAGAGATAGTTTAAAGTGTAGTACTTATCGTAGTGTTAGAATGAGGTCTCCTGTAAGGTCTGCCTCTGCCGCTTGCGATTTCGCATTTACATTTTTGATATATGTTATTTTGCTGAAAATATGCTTGAATACGTGATATGGTTTCTCATATTATTTAGCTCAGTAGCTAGTCGCACAGAAAAACCTTAGACGAGTCTTTTTTTGCTACATCTTTAGAGTTTCTTTCCTTTACTGACCGCGTTTTTGTAGAACGACCAAGATGCTTTCCATGTAGCCAGCTTGTGCAGTTGTAATTTGTCTAGTTTATCAATCCCTTCGCCTAATAAGGGCGACGCCATTAATGTGGAAGATGTTTTACGTGCGCGTTGACTTCACTACTGCCATGAAATCACTTACTCCGTGAGATGTGAAATATCTCCTCTCCTTTGTTGCTGTGTTCGACATGACAAATATGTAAAACAAACCCTCGCACCGAATGCAAGTGGAACATTACGTTCGTTGTTCTATATATACTAGCGCGGATCCGGTAAACCTACGTGTGGACATATCTGGTCCCGTCGGATCAGGCGGCTTCTTTGTGAAGCCGAGAGCTGAAAGGGAATCTCCGCTGTATTTAAAGACGGCAGCGCGTTTCAACTGTATGGGGCTCCTTGGTTCAGAATTTGAAGTGGCTCATTTGTGTTCAGACCGAGCAAGTGAGACAATGGCTAAGCCTCCGGCAAACACCGGTCTTTCCAGCTGCGCAGATGGATGATATAAAAACTGGGCGCATGTGTCTCTTTAACGTGTAGGTTGCATGCGAGCGCTTCTTTAAAAAAGAAACGTGACGCAAGAGCAACCGGAAGCCATGCCCGTGTATACGTATAGAATATACCAATGGGAGCAAAATGAAATCAATAGGCAGGGGGAAATATGACGTCCTGTGAAGGAGTGGGTCGGATGTTTACAAAAGTTTGTAAATTGTCGAAAGGTGTTGACGGGGCTACGTTAATGATCCTATGAAAGCATTGAGTTAGTTGGCAAGAGTTAAAATGAAGCTCTTTTATGTTGGGAAGAGTGTTACAAAAATTTTGAGGAGGCAGATGCGAATAATTCGAACCTAGTTACAAGAACAAAGAGCGCGGTTAGGAATAGGTGAAGGTGGTAGGTAAAAAAGAATGCAACAGAGTGAGAGGTCAAATGTAGACTGCTGTCGTAAGTTTGCGTGGGAGTGTTTGGCGAGGTGAAAAAACTTCACCGCCTGCACTCGACAACCACCCTAAACGGCTCGAATGGAAATGTCGGAAAACTTTTGCAAAGTAGGCAGCACTGCTCCACGTACAATAAAAGACTGGTAACAGCTGCTGCTGATGCCTTTGATGTGTTTACTCGAACATAAATGATCTGTTTCGAGTGAAAGAAGGCGTTGGGATGTTACAGTTCATTCGTAGCGCATAATGCAAAGATTATGCTTCGATTTGCAGCCATCATAGCACGTCGCGCTGTGACGCAGTAAAGAAATATAGGCGGAAACCGCGCAGTTCTTTTTAGCGCGAAAGGAGTACGTCACTAGCAAAGCTGAAAGACCAAGGGCAGGACCAATGACGGAGTGTCACAGTGGCGGAGGCCTTGCACAGCTGCTCCTTCAACACCGTCAGCTCGCGGAACCGCCCCTGCCTCCAGCGCACACATTGAGAGCGTGTTCAATGTCCCTCCTAATACCTCGCCAAGAAAACATGAAAAAATTACCGCCGACAGCTTAGAAAAAACATCTCCTCTTGAAAATCAAAATGTGTAAGAAAAAATTAAGCAAGCCGCAGTAGCTCCCTGTAGCCTAAATAAAGTTTTGTTTTGGCAATAAAAGTTTGAACCAAAGTAACGCAGTAGTAATCAATTATTTGTCTTTATTTGTTAAGTTACTTTTCTGGGGCTGTAACTGAGCGCTGTAATCAGATTTTTTATAGAGTAATTGTAGTCGTAATCAGTTACCTCTTTTCTGTAACGTGTACAAGACTGCTCGAGTAAGCGTGCTACACGGGCACTGTCAATGCTTTCCCACGGTACGATTCAGCACGACTAAGCATACGCGTTATACGAAGCTCGGCCATCCGGCACGGAAGCCGGCATGATTATTATCATGGGAAGAGCCGGTGTGGCGACGCTTTGCATCATGACAAGGCGATTGCGCTTTCACTCGGAGCAGAGCTATAGCCGTTGACAGCAATGTTTTCACCCTTGGGACTTGAATTTTTAACGCGTTTACCCCTTATTTCCCGCGTAGGTAATACTTTTTACAAGCGTGCTTTAGGAACGTGGTGCACTAAGCACCACTGCTCATTCGGAACCATATAGCTGCTGCACGAGGACGCGCTGGATATTCTTACAGGATAAAATATTCGATATTCAGTCCTGTACATAATATAAAGAAACAAGCTTCGCCGCCTCGGGGGCTCAGTGGTTATGGCGCTTGGCTGCTCACCCGAAATACGCTGCATCGGTCCCGGCCGCGGTGGTAGAACTTTGATAGAGGCGAAATGAAGATGCCCGTGTACTGTGCCATGTCAGTGCACGTTAAAGAACCTCGGGTGGTCGAAACTTCCGAAGCCCTTCACTACGGCCTACCTCATAGCCTTAGTCGCTTTGAGACGTTAAACCCCCATAAAAAAAGAAACAAGCTTCGCTGGTTAATCTTGTTTCACACCTTACCTAGCAAAAATTATGCGGCGCTAAATACAGCTGAGGAGGGCGCTCGCGCATAAGTGAAGGAAACTTTCCTATTTCTTGTATATAGCTTGCGAGGAAAGTTAGAATACCGAAGCGTTCTCGGCAGGTATTATCATGGCCATGACTGCGCATATTTGTAAGGAAGTATGTGAACACTACAAAACACAGCTTAGCGCAAGAAACGGGACGAGTGAGGGACACACCATGAGCGCTTTAACAGAACAATTCAAGCTGCAGTGAAGCTTCATTAACCTTCTTCATGAAGATAACTGTCTTCGAAAGGGCTTAGACTCTCACTGTCCTAACTGCAGCTACCACCAGTTACGTTTAGAGAGCGCAGAGAGATAAACCGCTAAGCCGGATGAAGGACTAAACTAATAATGGCTTCGCACTATGGGTTGGGTGCACGATCTTGTACTGAATCTCTTTAGCACAGTTGTATAGAGATACGCACATGTGGACTTTTTTTTTTAAAGCGAAAGCTACTCCCCTCCGTAGCTTCTTCACCGTGTGCCCCGTGTGCGTAAGTTTTACCTTGAACCAAGGAGAAACAACCTGACAGCTATGACGTCACTCAGCCGCCGCCGAAACCGAGCGCTCGCCTCTATTTCTATGGGCCGTCGGCGTTCACTGTGTTCATTGGGTTGGCGCTGACAACGCTCTAGACTCCGATGGTTTTGAGGAAAGGAAGGGCGCATAACTGGCTCCCTGGGTCAGTGGACGCCTCAATCGCGCTTTGAGGTACGTGGCGGTGGCGAGAGAGAGATGTGGGCTGCATGCATTAGCGCTGACAACATTTTGGCAGACTCGCGGCACTGCAGCAATAGGCCGCAGCGTTCACTGGGTGACTAACCTCTCGCGATTAACAATTGGTTTAACTGCCACCTACCAGAGTGACAGTGTAGGCGCACTGCCTAGCCAGTGGGCGGAAAGCACTCAACGTAACAGACGAGCCGCGTCTACCTGCCCGAGGCAGCACAGCTTTCGCTCCCTAACCAGGTTCAGCAGCAGTTAAACCGCAGCTAGTTTTATTGTAGTATTTGGCCATGATTTATGCCAGTGACATCATCACAGCGCCTTCGGTTGTAAATAATAAAACCGCGTCACGTTTCATTGACCACCCACTCTCTAGCGAGGCCCACAAGCGAGTTGGCGAGATGCTCCGTTAAATGTCTTTATCGGAAGCATGGATGGCTTTTGTAGCCTATGGCGAGACTCACCCGAAAGGCTAATGATTTGTGCGTCTGAGAAACCAGTGCTTTTACCGCGCAGATAGTATGAAGTTAGAAAAACTTTCGAACTTTGCGCTGAGCGGCATTTTTACCTCACGACAGGAAAATTTTGCAAGTGACATGGAGAAGTGTACACCAATAAAGACAAATATCATGGATGAATGCCCTGCTTACAGTAAATATTGGCTCTTATTGCGTATTTAATTGTTTCACTTATTCCTTGTCGTTGTTTTCTGTGTAAGTGCTTTTCCATGTTGAATTGACTGAAAGCTAAAACAAAACAGTATTTTACATTCTTGGTATGCTCCTTTTCCACTCAAGTCTTGTGTAGAGAGTCTGTTTAGAACACGTTGCTTCGTGCTTGCAAAGTGCGTGAGTATATCGCCGGCATCTTTTTATGCTAGACTTTATCTCCGCCTAATAGACCAGCAGAAAAGTGGCGGGAGGAGCTTGCGCCACCTTGCACACATAGATAGATAGATAGATAGATAGATAGATAGATAGATAGATAGATAGATAGATAGATAGATAGATAGATAGATAGATAGATAGATAGATAGATAGATAGATAGATAGATAGATAGATAGATAGATAGATAGATAGATAGATAGATAGATAGATAGATAGATAGATAGATAGATAGATAGATAGATAGATAGATAGATAGATAGATAGATAGATAGATAGATAGATAGATAGATAGATAGATAGATAGATAGATAGATAGATAGATAGATAGATAGATAGATAGATAGATAGATAGATAGATAGATAGATAGATAGATAGATAGATAGATAGATAGATAGATAGATAGATAGATAGATAGATAGATAGATAGATAGATAGATAGATAGATAGATAGATAGATAGATAGATAGATAGATAGATAGATAGATAGATAGATAGATAGATAGATAGATAGATAGATAGATAGATAGATAGATAGATAGATAGATAGATAGATAGATAGATAGATAGATAGATAGATAGATAGATAGATAGATAGATAGATAGATAGATAGATAGATAGATAGATAGATAGATAGATAGATAGATAGATAGATAGATAGATAGATAGATAGATAGATAGATAGATAGATAGATAGATAAGGAGGAGGAGGGAAAGGCAGGGATGTTAACCAGAAAGGGGTTCCGGTTGGCTACCCTGCACTGGGGAAGAGGGATTAGGGGGCTAAAAGGAGGAAGAGAGAAGGGAAAAAGGCATAACACACAAACGCACAACTCTGTCACAATTTGTCACTCAATCCAGTCGCTCTCAAGTAGGCAAAGAGTGCCTTTTATGCCTTGAGGGCAGTCGACTGCTGTGGCCACGGACAGAGGATCTTTTGCTCTGTTAATGGTCGAGGATCGAGGCGGTCCAGGGCACAACACAGTGTATGTCCTGCACTCGCAAATGCAGGGCACTCACAGTGAAGATGAGGGATGGTCTCCTCACAAGCACAGCTCTCACAGGGAGGGCTGTCGGCCATCCCCATCCGGAAAGCATAGTAATTGGTAAATGCAACGCCGATCCATAAACGGCATAACAGTGTTGCATCGCGACGTTCTAAGTTACGTGGAAGACGAAGGCGCAGTTCAGGGTCCAGTGCCTTGAGGCGGAGGTTGCAAAACTCTCCCGTGTTCCACACATAAAGTGCCATTTTAATGTTTGCGTTGTTAAACGTTGGCAGCTATTAATCTGTAAGAACTTTCCCTTAAAATCTTTAACGGAGAAGCCCAGCGGCGTGCATACGATTGATCATACAGCAGCGATTCACTTCAGTCATCTGTGTTTTTACAAGGGAACCAAAAAAAAATCAAGCTGCGAAGGTCTGCGTTTGTATAAGCGCTATAAAAAATAAAAGAAAAAGAGTGGAGAGGGGACACACCTTTTCACCAATTGACTGCCGTGCTGTGTTATCTCGTCGGCATAAAGTGACACCACCCTCCGCGATCCCTAGCGCCTACCACGCCCCTGCAAACCAAACGTGCTGGTCGCGTAAACTCCCACTCAGCTCTGTTGCGGCGGCGATGCTGTAGTGAAACGTGGTTTGCTTTGGAAATCGGCTTGCTTACAACGTCTGTCTGTTAATACTTTTCTTCTACTCGTTGCTGTAGCCGCACCTGCATGCCAGAGGACGTATTAGTCAGATTCAGGAAGTACTTTACTTCGAAGCCTCTCGGTATTCAGCCCACGCCCCTCGGATGACTCACATAAAGCAAACGAAGCGTTTGGGGTTCCTCGCATTCTGATCACTTAGACAAACGTATGCAGTCATGCGAATCAGAATGTGTTTTTATAGGTTCTTTATTTGTGCATACTTTATGATTCAGCATTAAGCAGTGGGCAACAAAAATTTGCAGGAGGCAGTCAACAACATGCGTACTAAAACTTATTGCAGCGCCGAACCCTTATAGCTGGTACTTTGGGGCAGCAGAGGTGCTCATGATTTTTACTAGCGAAATCAACTAGGTACTTTGGAGCGGAATTGAACCTTCTGATTTCCCTTGTGCAGATGGCTACAAGCTTTCTCGTGGCCTGGTGCTCAGCTTCTGCGGAGTGAAAGGCTCGAAAATTGGACTTTGACCCCGCCTTGAGCAGACAAGAATACTTTGTGCCATGGCACTCTTTGGCCAGACATGCCCTTACGGCATTTAAATTCGACATCATCGTCCAAAGTATTCATCAGCTACATGTCCCTCAATGACGTGAAGAGAACATGTGACATTTCGTTCGGGACATTACGGCTTTGATCCGTTCCAGGAACAGCAGCAAATGGAATCACTTAATATCAGGCCGAACAGCTGTAGTATTCAACGCATTTCAATCCTGGTCCTCAAGTTACGGCTGCATACGTAAGACACATCATGTTAATGAAGAATGAATTTATGAACTGAACCTCGTTCATCTCTTAGCTTATTTCCATCATAGGGTTCTAAATGGCCCTTTTCCAAATTGACTAGGTACGTCCTTGACAAGAACAGTAATGGGGCTGCAACTTCTATCATAGCGTGCTTTGTTTATACAAAAATTCTTTCAAAGTTTCACCGACTGAGGCGCTGCTAGACTGACTGCACGCCGCTGAACGAGCAACACGTTTCATGAATTACTAAATGTAAGGCTTGCGCGTCAGCCGGACAAATAACACAGTTCTGCCTATCAGTGGCTGCAGGCAACCCATCCTAAAAAGGGGGCGGCGAGCTGAATAGCCATATGGCGACAAAGCGCGGCCATTTTTAGCGCCTAGCCATGCGCAGGAAACTATTACAGATTGCACAGTGTCACTGTGCTACGCGCGTGGCAAAAAGTAAAACACCAGAAGTGGAGCCCATAGCCATTCCCATGATACTTGTACTGACCTACTTTCCTTGGTTAGCGCGAAACGATAGCGCCATGCGCCCTCTCCTGCTTTCTGTCACTTTTTTTTATTCCTTGTAGGGCATGTTTCACTGCCGCTGTCTTGTTCATATAAAACAGGCTAGAACTTTGCAGCACAGAAACGAGGCCCATAACAATTTCCTTCGGTAAACTCGGGTAATGAGCACCGCCACGTGGAGACCTCTGCAAACACCTCCATGCTCTCTAATCGTAGGAACCTTTTCCATATTTGAGGACGCTCGCTTGTTTACGAACTCGACGCCTAAAATTACTTCCCATCAAACGAATGGCCTGACTGAGTTCCTGTGAAAGGCTAACCGTTTCAGAAAGCATTCTTACAGCGCTACAGCGCTGTTGCCACAACGCACAATCGTAATTACCTTTGTTGTCGGAATCATGGGGTCTGTTCCCTACGGGCAAGAAGAGAGGGAGGAGCGAGCCAGAATGGGCAGGTGGTTTGGGCGGTTGTGTATCTGCATAATTATAATAAAGAATTTCTTCTGCGGATGGTCGTTCTCGACTACCGGAAATCGCTGCCGGAACTAAACGAATGTTTTCTCGACGCCCTATGAAATCAGAAAGGTTGCTTCCCCCGATAACGTTTCGAACGAAATAGTATTCACTTCTTTTTACGCTCTCAACGTGCTCTCAACGTGCGCCTGGCGGCTGGCGTGAGAATAGTATTCGTTGTCAGATAAAGCATGTGTACGTATCAGCGAGTCCTTCTTCATTTCTGCTCAGAAGTTCGCTATGCCAGAAATACTTTCTTTTCGTTAAACTGTGTAATTTTGAAATAACAGCACTTTCAATACGAGAAACAGAGAAACGCTGGCAATCACACAGGAGAGGATGGAAAACTTGTCGATGATTACTTGATAAGTGCCGCAAATTTTGCAGGCAGAAAGGTTTGGTTTTACTTTTCTTTTCATAGAACATTTTTCTTCAACAATTCTGGCGTTGCCGTCTATATTTACGAGTTGTGTGATGTGCGTAGCGCTGTGATGATGATGATGAAATAAGTTTATTTGCACCCGTCAACGATTCGGAGGGCGATGAAGACTCGAGTCTTGACCGCCGTTATCTTCCTCTCCTTTCAGCAGGCTGGAATTCCTTGGGTTTCAGCGGTGTCCAGGGCCAGACAGATGACATTGTTTTTTGTTCTTCTTCTTACTGGCTGGCCAGTAAAGCCTCTCAGTCCTCTATATTCCCGTCTGCTTCGTTGAGGCTTGGGTATGTCCACACCATGTGGATCATGTCTGCAATTTCATTACACTGTCTACACCTCGGGTCTTGGATCGCCGATACCATCTGCTTGGTGCTAGTGGGTTAGGGAAAAACCCCGCCTGTAACTTTTTTTCCACAAGACCTCTTCCTTTCTGCTGAGGCCTTTGCATGCTCCAGGTAGTGTCTGTCTTTCTAATCTGTAATGACTAAGGATATCTTGGCACGTGTTCAGCTCCTCGTCCGTCTTAAGGGGCTCTCTGCTCGACGAGACCGCACTGGGAACCCGGCGTGTGAGTCCTCACGCCAATGCGCGCCCTGTGAAATAATCTGCCTTTAATACTTACAGCTTCTGACTCTTTAGCGCTGCCAACGACTAATCCTCTAATATGTATATATATATATATATATATATATATATATATATATATATATATATATATATATATATATTCGGAGGTCGTGGGTTCGGATCCCACCGGTGGCATGGTTGTTTTTTCTGCTGCTTTATAAGTAATTTTGTCTAAGAAAACTAATTGATTGGCACTAGTTATTAAAAAAAAATAGAAACATTCCCCTATGCACCTTGGTTTCGGTGACTGTTGTCTTCCTTTATATATATATATATATATATATATATATATATATATATATATATATATATATATATATATATATATATATATATATATACATCGAATTATACCCTTCATCTAAGGGAACATTTTTATTTTACTCGACGTTTCGATCGGAGGACCGATCTTTTTCAAGACTTATACTTCGATGTATATTATTTTAAGCAGTAAAGTACCTCATGTTTTCGCAACTATATATATATATATATATATATATATATATATATATATATATATATATATATATATATATATATATATATATATATGGAGGAAGCCAATAGTCACCGAAACCAAGGTGCACAGGGGAATGTTTCTATTTTTTTAAATTTGTAGTGCCAATCCATGGGAGAATAATACTTCGATTAATCTGTCGCCTAAAGGAAATTAATTGTAAAGCAGCAGAAAAACTACACGCCGCTGGTGGGATCCGGACCGACGACCTCCGAATATAGCGCCACCCTCGTCCATAGCGCTGTACGTAGCACATACTGTATTACCGCGAGTGTGGCGTGGAACGTCATGAAACGGCGAGGGCGGAAACTGCGCGATAGCCCTCTGATGCTAACTATGGCATCAAGACTTCCAGAACCGAGACTCTCGTTAAACTGTTAGCAGAGAAGGCAAAGGAAAATGAGGGGCGCTTTTAACAAACGTATGAAGGAAGCCAACAGTCACTGAAACCAAGGTACATAGAGGAGTGTTTCTATTTTTTAATTTTTTAATTTGTAGTGCTGATCATTGGGAGAATAATACTTCAATTAATTTGCCACTTAAAGAAAAGTCGTTATAAAGCAGCAGGAAAAACAACCATGTCGCCAGCAGAATCCGACTATATATATATATATATATATATATATATATATATATATATATATATATATATATATATATATATATATATATATATATATATATATTATTAACTAACCAGAAATTGAAAAACAAACATTACAGGATTTAATTCCCGACGTTTCGGATGGAGGACCAGCCTTTTTCCTTCAGCCAAAACGTTGTCGGCGTAGTATGTCGTAATGTGAAAACCCACCTTCATCTGCTCGTCGATACGAACGTTATCACCGTGAGCGTGGTCAAGGGAACCGGCTTTCTTCAATATGCGGCATACGTGGTTACGTTACTCAAACCGGCCTAGCCATGTGGGCCTAGGAGAGCACATTTTAAAGGACATAGGGGGCGCTGTGACTTGTCAATTCACTCAGAAAGTGCTAATGTGGCTGAAGTTCACATTCTCAAGTTTTTTTTTTCGCGCACATGTTCCAATTTAAGTAAACTGTTAAGATTTGTTAGCATGTTCTTTTTATATTTTAATAGATTCTCTTCAACTTTTTTAAATACAGACTTCTCGTAAATGTTACATTTCTTGCAAGAAAGGTGTACAAAAACTTCTTATAAGAACACAAAGAAGAGCGATTAAACCTTCATGCTTAGATATGTGAAGGTTCATGATGAATAAAATAGTGCAAAAAGGATGATACGCGTAAGGAGGGCACACACGACAAGCGTTGTGAAGATTACGTGTAGTGACAACGCGAATGAATGAAGGCTGGTTTGATATAGAAAACGGATAAAGGAGCAGATACCTCGACGTTTCATCTGTGTACAGACGAACTTAGTCTTGGATAAATGCGGGACGTCGAATCGCTCGATGAATTTGGTCCACAGTGTTCAACTGACACTACAGCCACTAGTGCGTTCGGAGTTTTTGCATGGCCAATTGAGACGCTTTTGTTCCCAAGAAGTCTGATTTTTATAGGTACCCCGTCTTAAGACGGCCAGGACACAGAGCGCGAACCCTCGTTTCCCGGTCTAGGGACTATTTAGTGCCGGCAGGCACGGTAATTTGATTTCTTCCTCTTACCGTAGGACAGGAGAGAGTCGCCATTGTTCGCCTAATTGCGCCCACTCTCTCTCGTCTGTACGACGGAAGTGAATCTCTACGTTTGTTTTTATATTTGTCTGATAAACTCGTCGGGCGGTCCCGCTGTCATATACAGCTGACATGTCTGCCATGGCGTAGCGTTTATACACGCAAGCTCATTTATCCATTCTCGTGTGGGTCGCGTCATAGATAAGAATTGATGTGAAACTTATTGTTCTTGAAGCTGCAAATTTCGATTCAAAGTATTGGCTCTACTGCAGAGAAAAAAAGGCATTATTTAGTATCTGGGTAGCGCCCATACAGCCCGTACTGCTGTCAGTTGCTCCCTAGACAGGTGTTAGTGACTCAATCTACGAGACGGAATATACGACCGTGAGAAAATAAGATACAAAAATGATTAAATCACGTACAAACTGGTTAGAAACCTTCGCATGTGCTGCACTCTGTAGAAATTTTCCCGCCGTGTTTTCCGTACGATTGTTAATGGCTAACTTGTTAAACGGGTGTAAACTAAGGTTTTGTTTTATAAGCCCTTGGTGTAGTCAATCGTTTTTGAAAAAGCGGCCATTGCAGTGGCCAGAAAAAAATAATTTTCCTTTGCTTTAAGGATTGTAGAACCAGAACATTAATTCCGTTTATTTCACTGCGGACCAGAAGCTGTAGGTGACTTTGCAGGTTGGTGTTCTTGGTAAGACGTGTAAGCCACGATTCCTGTATTATGAAGGCCCAGACTCAAAGATATGACAGTGGTTTTGCAAACGCGAGCCAGCATAAATTGCAAAAGATGTGGATAAAAGGCAAGACTGCGCGAATGAGACAGGAGAGGTGAAAGAGGAAAGAAAACGAGAACACAGGCGCAGACACGTACTTGTACAAAACAAGTACGGGTATAAAACAAACCAAACTAACAAACAAAAACAAAGAAACAAACAAGTGTACAAAATAAACAAACAAACACCCGTAATAATATATATAACTTGAATTCCTGAGCTAGATTAAAAACTAATTTATTTATTTATTTATTTATTTATTCAAGTTACCCCTAAAGGCCCTCCAGAAGAGGGTATTACATAGGGGGGGGGGGGGGGGAGGGGGGGTCCAGCAACCGCATTTCAAGTTTTGAAGAAGTTAGTGCGAGAAAATACGCAATACCACATCACAGTTTAGGGACCACCGTGACAGGCGAGAGCGACTTTATCAGATCCCACTAAAAGCCGCCGCGGTGGCTGAGTGGTTATGGCGCTCGGCTGCTGGCCGGAAAGACGCGGGCTCGATCCCGGCCGCGGCGGTCAAATTTGGGTGGAGGCGAAATTCTAGATGTCCGTGTACTGTGCGATGCCAGTGCACGGCTAAGAACCCCAGATGGTCGAAATTTCCGGAGCCCTTCACTACGGCGTCTCTCATAGCCTGAGTCGCTTTGGGACGTTAAACACCCACAGAAAAAAAAAAGAAACAGATCCCACTAAACTTTATATGATGGTACCGACAAACCCAACGCTGGCTCTGCACCGGCAGTAAACAGCAACCCGCATGACAAATACAACATCAGCCCCTAAATCTTGAAAGCAGACTGCACATTTTCCTTGCAAAGCTTGAAAAGCAGTTCTACCAAGTTCTACAAAATTCTACGAAGTTATACATTGTTTAGTCTCCAGCCAACAAGTATCTGCGGCCAGGACAAGAATCCAATCCTGCTCGGCACGACTAAGATAGTCACGTGCACTGGATAGCCGCGGTCACGTTCATGCCTGCTCACTCGCAAGCGGAAAAGCACTGAGACGACGACACGGGATGCCGGGGCACGCGCGGAAGCACTCGTGCGAACAACAGCGGGCCGTCCTCTTTTTCGCGCAGCAGCGCCCCCTTCCCTCGAAGCAGCGGTTGGTAAACATAAAATGTACAATGTGACAAACCTTCGCGTGACGATGTGCTCCTTCCTTGCCGCTAGGTGCCGACGGTGTCGCATCGTCCACAAAATTAACACCTCTTCCAGGCATCCCGTCCGCGACATCGAATAGCGCTCGCGTTTATTCGTGAACACGCATGAGTGTGTGCGTGAGTGTGTGCGTCGGTAGGCGCAGAGCATCACCTGTGTTTTTTTTTAATTCATGCATGCGCGCTTGGTTGGCGAGACGAGCATTGCAGGGTGCGTGGGGACGCTTCGCGCGGCATCAAAATTTCAGGTATAGTGGCAGGGATGCTGGGTTGGGAAAAAAAGGAAGGCAGAGATTGATAAGGCAAATGGAAAATCTTTGCGTTTGCCGCCGCTGTAGCCGTGCAGACGGTGAGCCCGTCCCATCGCGGCGATGCCGGCTCACGTTCCTCAACTATTGAACACACGCAGAATGGAACAGAGAAAGGAGAAAGAGCGACGGCGGCGGGTCTAAAGGTTAACAGGCGTCGAAGGAGAAGCCTGCAGAGAGAAGTGCTTTAAACGCGTCACGCTTGGCCGCTGAGAGTGGGTGTTTGAATCGCTGGATGGCTGGCTGGTGGTGTTGCTTCCTGTCTGTTTTGCGTGCGGTTCTTGCTGTGGAGTCACTTATATTTATTTTCTTTTGGTGATTTTGTATCTCTTACACCGCACGAAGTTAATTCCGTGTGCCCTGTCTCGTGTTCTAAGGTATCACGGCAAGAGAAGGGAGTACAGGAGAATAACTCGCCATAGGAGCAAGCACGCTGAGGGATCTTCTGCATGGTCGTGTAGGAAAAACAGGAGTTGTTAAAGAGTTTTCAGGAAAAAAAATCAATATTGTACATCACTGGTACCGTGTAAACATGATAAAAAATACGAAATTTCATCTCATTTTTCAGCTGTCTTCTGGCGTCATTCTCTATAATTCTGTCAGCTGCGCTGCAGTGTGGATGACGGGAAAAATGGAAGTACAAGCACCAGAGGCGCTACCGTTTAGTTGACGCATTATTGCTAAACGCTCAAAAGTATGAACTTGGAACTAGGAAGAAAAAGCGATCACAAGATGACGACATGAATGGCACGCGAGATTGTCGACCCAACAGAAATGCTTTCGACATGAGCGTACTTTTTGTAGTCTTAAGCTACCAGAGAAGAATGACCATCAGTTAGCTATAACTATCATCAGCTAGCGATATAAGTGAGGCAGTACCATGTTATTTGTGAATATTTGGATAGTTTGGTGAGAGGTGGTCATCGTGCTCCCATTGATGATCTATTTTGAGAATTTTTGCTTCTTCTGGGAAATTGAAAAGCAAAATTTGGCGGAAAAGAATTTTTTACGGAGTGTTGCGAAATGTTGATAAAAGAATTTGTCAGTTTTTCAAATTGCGAAGTTTTCAAGCTGCTGTTGAGGAAAATTCACAAAATAAGGATTTTTGAGTCTACTAGAGGGAATTTCTGGTTACATTTTGGGACGTAATTGCGTGCCACCTGTCGGTGGACTTGGGAATCGGGGGAGTAAGCGAGCAAGAATCCTGTTTTGTGCGCAACCGGAGATACTTGTGAAGCAGACTGGCCTTAATCATAAACAATTTGCATGGCTGATAATTTATTTACGTCGTGTACCCTCAGGACCAGAGGCATTATAGAGGGTAGCGGTTACATAAAGTTTTTTTTTGATTTATTGATCTTTGTTGCTTTACAATTGTGCGCAAACACTGCTCGGACCCATAGCCAACGGCTAGTAACGGGTCCAATAGAGAAAATGTATACAAGCATGCAGGCAACAATATACCAAAATAAAGTAAGCAAGTTAGTAAAAAAAAAGGCTATACATCACTCTCAACACTTGTAAGAGTATCAACAAAAGAAACACATATATTACAGATTATATAAACTAAAAACTTACAGATCAAACAAAACGCATAGAACTTACACAAAAATTAAGGCATCACAAAAAGCTAGAGGAAAATAGTTAACTATTTACAAAACATCACAAGGGTACAACACACGAGAGGAGGATAAAATGATTTCAGTGCACACTTTTTAATCACAAAACACTTTTAGAATAGACGCAAATTTATAAATCTATAAATAAATCAAGGTATCAGGTTTCTGCTACATGCAAATAATATCAGACGACTAGAAAAAAAAAGAATGAAAGTATGAATTCAAAGTGTGTCATTCTTTATAAGATTATAATTTTTTATTCCAATGGAAAAGTTGTAGGCAGTCTTTAGGTCATGTGGTAGATTATTCCAAATTTTTGCGCCCGTGAACTCTAGGAGACGCTCTCCATATACATTTCTTTTCACTGGCAAATTAAAATTGCCGTACGTGCGGCTCCGTGTTGAAAGTGGCGGGATGTTAAAGATTGATATATCAAACGGAAGGTTGTTTGTTACTTTTTTATAAACACATTCAGCAGTTCTTTCCTCACGAAGTAAATTGAGTGGTAAGACGCGTAGTTTAGTAAATAGTGCCTTACTGTGTGCAGTGTAACTAGAAAATGAAATTATTCTAAGTGCTCTCTTGTGTAACTTTTTAATAGGCTCTAGGTATGTACTATACGTCCAGCCCCACGACTCGATGCAATATGAAAGGTGAGTATGTATTAATGTGAAGTATAGGACGCGCAGGATATTGGTATCAAAGTATTCGCGCGTCTGGAGAAGAGCATAACAACCGGATGCCATCTTAGTGCAAGTCGCCTCAATATGATGTTGCCAGTGTAAATGTTTATCCAGTGTGACTCCAAGGTAAGTAAAAGTATTTGTTGACTCAAGCTGGGTCTGATTAATAGTTAATGTAATATCACTTGAAAGAATTGATTTTTTCTTTGAGTGGAACAGTATGTATTTAGTTTTCTTAGCATTGATTGTTAATTTGTTTGTGAGAAACCAGTCGGAGATTTTTTCCAGTTCTGTATTTGCTATGTTTTCAAGTTCGACCGTATGATGAGCAGTAACAACAATGGCAGTGTCATCAGCATACATGATGGCTTTGGATGAAGTTAATACTTTGGGCAGATCATTTACGTACAGTAAAAAGAGCAGCGGACCAAGAGTAGACCCCTGTGGTACCCCTGTGAGTAGGCGCTGAATGGATGACGATAGAGATTTCATTGAAACAAATTGTTGGCGGTTTGTGAGGTAGCTAGAGAAAAAGTCAAGCACCTTATCGCTAAGTCCATATATTTTTATTTTATTTAGCATAATGTCATGGTTAACTGTGTCGATGGCTTTTTTAATGTCCAGAAATATAACTGCTGCGAGTCTGTTATTGTGTAAAGCATCATTAATTGCCTGGGTAAGAGTCATGACTGCTGAGCTGGTGGAGTACTGAGGGCGAAATCCGTGCTGCTCTGGGCATATAATGTTATATTTCTGAAGAAACTGATGAATACGTTTGTTAAGAATTTTTTCGAATATGGTATTAATAACACTAAGTACAGAGATAGGTCTGTAACTGGAAGGGTCAGAGGAGTCGCCGTCCTTGAATACAGGAGTAACACGTGCTATCTTTAGGGATGATGGGTATGTGCTGTTGAGTATTGAATGGTTGAATAAATGGCATAATATGGGTCCTAGAACATCAATATTTTCTTTAATTACCTTCACAGGAATGCCATCGTAGCCTGCCGCCTTGTTTGTAACTAAATCCATAACAACACACATCACCTCAGTTAATTCGACTTCGTGCAGAAAGAAAGAGTTTAAAACTGGCCGCGGAAGATCACTGCTAGTACTTATATCAGGAAGTTTCGATGCTAGATCAGGGCCAACTTTGGTGAAAAATGTATTAAAGTCTTCTACTGTCTGCTCAGTTATATTGGAGGGAAGTGCAGAACGTTTTTTAAAGTTATGTGTCGCCTCATTTACAATTTGCCACATTTCCTTTGAATTCCCAGTGGCGGCTTTAATTCGGCGTGCAAAATATTCCTTTTTGCGGGCTCTCATTAACGACACTGATTTATTACGTGCGCATTTGAACTGGTACAAGTAGTACTGGTTACTTCTATGATGTAGCCATTTGTGATACCAATAGTCCTTCTTCTTTAATACGTTCAAAATTTCTTCTGTCATCCACGGACAAATTGGCTTGTAACGCCTCGAGGCTGTTGTACCTCGGCTACTGTTTTTTATTAGATCCACAAGGGTTGTAATCAGGTTAGAGAATTCTATATTAACATCTTCATGATAGATTAGGTCAGTATTGAGTAATAACAACTTTTTGCGGAATGATTCATAATCTAGCTTAATGTCAGTTCTCGATTTATTCTCTTTTATTGCAGGGGGTGTGTCTACGTTAACGAAAATCGGCAGGTGATCCGAAATTGGGGTTTGATATACACCTGCGTGTGCGCCTGTGTCAATATTTGTCAGTGCATGATCGATAGATGTTGCCGAAAAAGTGGTTATACGCGTCGGAGAATTAATCAAATTGCGAAAGTTGTATGACTGAAGTAGATATGTATAATCCATGGTGTTCCTAGAAAGTGTGTCAATATTAACGTCCCCAACGATTATAACTTCATTTTTGTACTTCTTGGCTAAAGATGACAAGATTATTTCCAATTTGTCAAAAAACATGGTAAGACTTGAGCTCGGGGGTCGGTAAACTACGCCCACTACTAGTCCCCATTCAAGTTTCAGAAATAGTGCTTCAAGTTCGGGCGAACAAGATGAAACTGATGATAAGATAGTGTAATGCAGGCTATCTGTAACAAACATCGCCACACCGCCACCACGAAACTGCGAGTTACGTGGTTGTGATAATGTCGTGTAACCAGGAATTGTTATATTTTCGTTCTTTTTCAGCCACGTTTCCGTGGTCGCTATGATTTCAAAAGACTTCCCCTGCTCAACGATAAACGAAAGTAGGGGGCTCAGGTTTTTGTTCAGACTGCGAACATTACTATGAAGTATGGATATGTTTGTTCTGGAAGCCATTATGAGCTCAAGTCAGGGTTATTATCGCTTTGTGCTTGTGTCCCTTGGGCCCGGGTTATTCTTTCTAGATCTGCTTCGCAGGTCACATGAACCACCTTCGATTTTTCTGCTTTCCTCATTAATATTTTTCCTTCAGACACCCAAGCAAACTTCCAGCCGACATCGCGTTTGGTTTGGATTGCTTTCCCCAAAAGTATCTTATTTTCTGGGCACAAGTGTTCATTGACGAATATAGGATCAGTTCCTTCAAACCCAAGCATTGATACGTTTAGTCGTGACATTTTCGCAGCAGCAAGGAATTTGTCTCGGTTGGTCCTTGAGGCAAACCGTACAATCACATTTGGTGGTCCTTTAGCCTTAGTAGCTACACGATGTGCAACCTCGATGGCATGGCTGGGTAGTTCTGTAGACAAGCATGAAGCGACTGTTTCAACAACCTTGTTAAGGTCCTCACTGTCAGCAACAGGTATGCCCTTCAGTTCGAGGTTGTTATACCTACTGTACTGCTTTAGTTCAATTAGTTGCTTCTTGGTTTCAGCGAGTTCCTTACTTAGAATCCGGTTCTCTTTCTGACACTCAAGGCCCAGTTTTTTCGCATCGTCAAGTTCTTTACGGAGAGTCTGAACTTCAGTTTTGAATTCTTCGAAGTTTTCATTCATGAAGTCCATTCCTGTTCTGACCGAGGTAAGTTCCGTCTGAATGGCAGTATTTGATGACTGCAACTGTTTTACTTCATCCTTTAGTTCAGTCATGACTTCCACGAACCTAGAAGTCATATCTGTTAGAACTCTGACTATTTCTTTTATACTGTTTGGTGTTTTTCCAGCGAAAGTGTTGGCAAATTCGGCTAAAGGATCACTTTTGCCTTCCATTATGACAGGGTGTATCTCTCCCGGCCAATTCAAACAAGGGCAATAACACTTGGAATTTCAGAGCAGCTCGGCAGCCATAGAAACATAACAGATAATAGATTTGTGCGCCCACCTGCAACAAGTGAAGACAGCGATTTAGCAGAAGTGGTAGCCACGGCTGCCGGAACCGCTCTGAATGTCCCTTGACTGGCGCTCAGTCCCTTTATATTGGCGAAGATGACGCCCCCAGTCGCTGAACTGCCGTAGCACAATGACATCTTCCGTTGCGATGGTGTCCGATGCGCATGCGCATAGCTCTTGATGATTGGGCTGCTGCAGACGACCGCTTTTTATCACATGCCTGCAACAAGTGAAGACAGCGATTTAGCAGAAGTGGTAGCCACGGCTGCCGGAACCGCTCTGAATCAGCGTAGAGTGCAGCAAATAATTTGGTAGTACAGAAAGGATGGCTTCTCATTATATAACCGCAGCGGTGGCCAAGTGGTTGAGCATCCGCCTCGCATGCGGGAGGTGCGGGGTTCGATCCCCAGTGCCGCCGGGTAGCCACCGGTGATTAAGTGTAAGTGTAAGTGTAAGTGTAAGTGTAAGTGTAAGTGTAAGTGTAAGTGTAAGTGTAAGTGTAAGTGTAAGTGTAAGTGTAAGTGTAAGTGTAAGTGTAAGTGTAAGTGTAAGTGTAAGTGTAAGTGTAAGTGTAAGTGTAAGTGTAAGTGTAAGTGTAAGTGTAAGTGTAAGTGTAAGTGTAAGTGTAAGTGTAAGTGTAAGTGTAAGTGTAAGTGTAAGTGTAAGTGTAAGTGTAAGTGTAAGTGTAAGTGTAAGTGTAAGTGTAAGTGTAAGTGTAAGTGTAAGTGTAAGTGTAAGTGTAAGTGTAAGTGTAAGTGTAAGTGTAAGTGTAAGTGTAAGTGTAAGTGTAAGTGTAAGTGTAAGTGTAAGTGTAAGTGTAAGTGTAAGTGTAAGTGTAAGTGTAAGTGTAAGTGTAAGTGTAAGTGTAAGTGTAAGTGTAAGTGTAAGTGTAAGTGTAAGTGTAAGTGTAAGTGTAAGTGTAAGTGTAAGTGTAAGTGTAAGTGTAAGTGTAAGTGTAAGTGTAAGTGTAAGTGTAAGTGTAAGTGTAAGTGTAAGTGTAAGTGTAAGTGTAAGTGTAAGTGTAAGTGTAAGTGTAAGTGTAAGTGTAAGTGTAAGTGTAAGTGTAAGTGTAAGTGTAAGTGTAAGTGTAAGTGTAAGTGTAAGTGTAAGTGTAAGTGTAAGTGTAAGTGTAAGTGTAAGTGTAAGTGTAAGTGTAAGTGTAAGTGTAAGTGTAAGTGTAAGTGTAAGTGTAAGTGTAAGTGTAAGTGTAAGTGTAAGTGTAAGTGTAAGTGTAAGTGTAAGTGTAAGTGTAAGTGTAAGTGTAAGTGTAAGTGTAAGTGTAAGTGTAAGTGTAAGTGTAAGTGTAAGTGTAAGTGTAAGTGTAAGTGTAAGTGTAAGTGTAAGTGTAAGTGTAAGTGTAAGTGTAAGTGTAAGTGTAAGTGTAAGTGTAAGTGTAAGTGTAAGTGTAAGTGTAAGTGTAAGTGTAAGTGTAAGTGTAAGTGTAAGTGTAAGTGTAAGTGTAAGTGTAAGTGTAAGTGTAAGTGTAAGTGTAAGTGTAAGTGTAAGTGTAAGTGTAAGTGTAAGTGTAAGTGTAAGTGTAAGTGTAAGTGTAAGTGTAAGTGTAAGTGTAAGTGTAAGTGTAAGTGTAAGTGTAAGTGTAAGTGTAAGTGTAAGTGTAAGTGTAAGTGTAAGTGTAAGTGTAAGTGTAAGTGTAAGTGTAAGTGTAAGTGTAAGTGTAAGTGTAAGTGTAAGTGTAAGTGTAAGTGTAAGTGTAAGTGTAAGTGTAAGTGTAAGTGTAAGTGTAAGTGTAAGTGTAAGTGTAAGTGTAAGTGTAAGTGTAAGTGTAAGTGTAAGTGTAAGTGTAAGTGTAAGTGTAAGTGTAAGTGTAAGTGTAAGTGTAAGTGTAAGTGTAAGTGTAAGTGTAAGTGTAAGTGTAAGTGTAAGTGTAAGTGTAAGTGTAAGTGTAAGTGTAAGTGTAAGTGTAAGTGTAAGTGTAAGTGTAAGTGTAAGTGTAAGTGTAAGTGTAAGTGTAAGTGTAAGTGTAAGTGTAAGTGTAAGTGTAAGTGTAAGTGTAAGTGTAAGTGTAAGTGTAGTGTAAGTGTAAGTGTAAGTAAGTGTAAGTGTAGTGTAAGTGTAAGTGTAGTTAAGTGTAAGTGTAAGTGTAAGTGTAAGTGTAAGTGTAAGTGTAAGTGTAAGTGTAAGTGTAAGTGTAAGTGTAAGTGTAAGTGTAAGTGTAAGTGTAAGTGTAAGTGTTTGTGTTATGTGTAAGTGTAGTGTAAGTGTAAGTGTAAGTGTAAGTGTAAGGTAAGTGTAAGTGTAAGTGTAAGGTAAGTGTAAGTGTAAGGTGTGTAGTGTAAGTGTAAGTGTAGTGTAAGTGTAAGTGTAAGTGTAAGTGTAAGTGTAAGTGTAAGTGTAGTGTAAGTGTAAGTGTAAGTGTAGTGTAAGTGTAAGTGTAAGGTGTAAGTGTAAGTGAAGTGTAAGTGTAAGTGTAAGTGTATGTGTAAGTGTAAGTGTAAGGTGTAAGTGTAAGTTTGTAAGTGTAAGTGTAAGTGTAAGTGGTAAGTGTAAGTGTAAGGTTGTAAGTGTAAGTGTAAGTGTAAGTGTAGTGAAGTGTAAGTGTAGTGTAAGTGTAAGTGTAAGTGTAAGTGTAAGTGTAGTGTAAGTGTAAGTGTAAGGTGTAAGTGTAAGTGTAAGTGTAAGTGTAAGTGTAGTGTAAGTGTAAGTGTAAGTGTAAGTGTAAGTGTAAGTGTAGTGTAAGTGTAAGTGTAAGTGTAAGTGTAGTAGTGTAAGTGTAAGTGGTAAGTGTAAGTGTAAGTGTAAGTGTAAGTGTAAGTGTAAGTGTAAGTGTAAGTGTAAGTGTAAGTGTAAGTGTAGTGTAAGTGTAAGTGTAAGTGTAAGTGTAAGTGTAAGTGTAAGTGTAAGTGTAGTGTAAGTGTATGTGTAAGTGTAAGTGTAAGTTGGTAAGTGTAAGTGTAAGTGTAGTGTAAGTGTAAGTGTAAGTGTAAGTGTAGTGTAAGTGTAAGTGTAGTGTAAGTAAGTGTAAGTGTAAGTGTAAGTGTAAGTGTAAGTGTAAGTGTAAGTGTAAGTGTAAGTGTAAGTGTAAGTGTAAGTGTAAGTGTAAGTAGTGTAAGTGTAAGTGTAAGTGTAGGTAAGTGTAAGTGTAAGTGTAAGTGTAAGTGTAAGTGTATGTAGGTAAGTGTAAGTGTAAGTGTAAGTGTAAGTGTAGTGTAGTGTAAGTTGTAAGTGTAAGTGTAAGTGTAAGGTAGGTAAGTGTAAGTGTAAGTGTAAGTGTAGTGTAAGTGTAAGTGTAAGTGTAAGTGTAAGTAGGTAGTGTAAGTGTAAGTGTAAGTGTAAGTGTAAGTGTAAGTGTTATGTGTAAGTGTAAGTGTAAGTGGTAAGTGTAAGTGTAAGTGTAAGTGTAAGTGTAAGTGTAAGTGTAGTGTAAGTGGTGTAAGTGTAAGTGTAAGTGTAAGAGTGTAAGTGTGAAGTGTAAGTGTAAGTGTAAGTGTAGGTAGTGTAAGTGTAAGTGTAAGTGTAAGTGTAAGTGTAGTGTAAGTGGTAAGTGTAAGTGTAAGTGTAAGTGTAAGTGTAAGTGTAGTGGGGTAAGTGTAAGTGTAGTGTAAGTGTAAGTGTAAGTGTAAGTGTAAGTGTAAGTGTAAGTGTAAGTGTAAGTGTAAGTGTAAGTGTAAGTGTAAGTGTAAGTGTAAGTGTAAGTGTAAGTGTAAGTGTAAGTGTAAGTGTAAGTGTAAGTGTATGTGTAAGTGTAGTGTAAGTGTAAGTGTAAGTGTTAGTGTAGTGTAAGTGTAAGTGTAAGTGTAAGTGTAAGTGTAAGTGTAAGTAAGTGTAAGTGTATAGTGTAAGTGTAAGTGTAAGTGTAAGTGTAAGTGTAAGTGTAAGTGGTGTAAGTGTAAGTGTAAGTGTAAGTGTAAGTGTAAGTGTAAGTGTAAGTGTAAGTGTAAGTGTAAGTGTAAGTGTAAGTGTAAGTGTAAGTGTAAGTGTAAGTGTAAGTGTAAGTGTAAGTGTAAGTGTAAGTGTAAGTGTAAGTGTAAGTGTAAGTGTAAGTGTAAGTGTAAGTGTAAGTGTAAGTGTAAGTGTAAGTGTAAGTGTAAGTGTAAGTGTAAGTGTAAGTGTAAGTGTAAGTGTAAGTGTAAGTGTAAGTGTAAGTGTAAGTGTAAGTGTAAGTGTAAGTGTAAGTGTAAGTGTAAGTGTAAGTGTAAGTGTAAGTGTAAGTGTAAGTGTAAGTGTAAGTGTAAGTGTAAGTGTAAGTGTAAGTGTAAGTGTAAGTGTAAGTGTAAGTGTAAGTGTAAGTGTAAGTGTAAGTGTAAGTGTAAGTGTAAGTGTAAGTGTAAGTGTAAGTGTAAGTGTAAGTGTAAGTGTAAGTGTAAGTGTAAGTGTAAGTGTAAGTGTAAGTGTAAGTGTAAGTGTAAGTGTAAGTGTAAGTGTAAGTGTAAGTGTAAGTGTAAGTGTAAGTGTAAGTGTAAGTGTAAGTGTAAGTGTAAGTGTAAGTGTAAGTGTAAGTGTAAGTGTAAGTGTAAGTGTAAGTGTAAGTGTAAGTGTAAGTGTAAGTGTAAGTGTAAGTGTAAGTGTAAGTGTAAGTGTAAGTGTAAGTGTAAGTGTAAGTGTAAGTGTAAGTGTAAGTGTAAGTGTAAGTGTAAGTGTAAGTGTAAGTGTAAGTGTAAGTGTAAGTGTAAGTGTAAGTGTAAGTGTAAGTGTAAGTGTAAGTGTAAGTGTAGTGTAAGTGTAAGTGTAAGTGTAAGTGTAAGTGTAAGTGTAAGTGTAAGTGTAAGTGTAAGTGTAAGTGTAAGTGTAAGTGTAAGTGTAAGTGTAAGTGTAAGTGTAAGTGTAAGTGTAAGTGTAAGTGTAAGTGTAAGTGTAAGTGTAAGTGTAAGTGTAAGTGTAAGTGTAAGTGTAAGTGTAAGTGTAAGTGTAAGTGTAAGTGTAAGTGTAAGTGTAAGTGTAAGTGTAAGTGTAAGTGTAAGTGTAAGTGTAAGTGTAAGTGTAAGTGTAAGTGTAAGTGTAAGTGTAAGTGTAAGTGTAAGTGTAAGTGTAAGTGTAAGTGTAAGTGTAAGTGTAAGTGTAAGTGTAAGTGTAAGTGTAAGTGTAAGTGTAAGTGTAAGTGTAAGTGTAAGTGTAAGTGTAAGTGTAAGTGTAAGTGTAAGTGTAAGTGTAAGTGTAAGTGTAAGTGTAAGTGTAAGTGTAAGTGTAAGTGTAAGTGTAAGTGTAAGTGTAAGTGTAAGTGTAAGTGTAAGTGTAAGTGTAAGTGTAAGTGTAAGTGTAAGTGTAAGTGTAAGTGTAAGTGTAAGTGTAAGTGTAAGTGTAAGTGTAAGTGTAAGTGTAAGTGTAAGTGTAAGTGTAAGTGTAAGTGTAAGTGTAAGTGTAAGTGTAAGTGTAAGTGTAAGTGTAAGTGTAAGTGTAAGTGTAAGTGTAAGTGTAAGTG